>NW_009944852.1:97830-107242 GCF_000696875.1 Nestor notabilis
CACTAAGTTTTCAGGGAGTTGACTTTTTCTAACAGAGTGCACTTGTCATGATGTCTTGCCAACCCAACTGTGGAAGATACCACGCTTTTTGCAGAGCTGTCATCTTAAGCGATGTTAAATATTACTCTTAGGTACTGATTTTGTCTCTAATTTTTGATATTAGATCAATAATCAATAGATCAGTAACTTCCTTTTTATGTGTCTAACCAGAGTTCTAAAAGAAATAAAGGTGCAACAATTTCCACAGGGTAACTTAAAATGGGGTTTCCATACACCACAATTTCAGAATACTGGATTAAATTACAGTGGGTTATACAAGTTCTTAAAAGGAAGGCAAAAGGCAACTAGAAAGTAGGATTCCTTGCTTAAGAATCTTAAAATGTTGGGCTTAAACATGCCACTAGTCCAAAAATGACTTCTGCTCAGCCCACTTCTCCAACTAGTATGTTTTTAAGCAGGAAATAATCCTGTTCATCATGTAAACACTTACTCAGACTCTTGATAATGTTTGTGTTATCCCTTCTCAATTTCTGGACAGTTTCTCTCAGGCTCAGCAGCTAACATTTAATTAAGAGCTATTTAACCACTAGTATTTTTTAAACAATGGCATGTATGCAGAAATAATTGCCCATCACAACTACTTTAGAAAATCAAAATACAGCCAATGGAAACCAGATACAAAACACTCGCCTTCAGCTGAACTAGTTTTGTTTAGAAAATGAACAGACAATGCATTTCCTTGGCTGAGACCTTGATTTGTTTGCCAGGACCCATCCTGCAGTGATTTTTCTTCTTACCACAAGATCTACAAGGCACACAGGGCACTATCAAGGAAGCAGACTCACAGTTCTGCAGGTTAGGAATGACAATAGCCCTGGCATGCCTTAAAAAAAAAACAGACATAGCAGAGCATTTTTAGTAAACTGCGTCATGTAGTATGTACTTAATGTATCTATTTTATCCCTTCATAACTGCTGGGAAGTTAGAGAATTATGGATATCTTCGTAGGGCAATTTGTATCTGTATAACATGATGGCTTGTTGCTGCATCATCTACTGCACACTCACTTTTTTTTTTTTTACTTAAATAAATCACAGCAAGATTTCTTATAAATCTGTGGAGATATTAAACACTTGTATTGATTTCCACAAACTGGTTAGCAGACGGAAGCATAGCTACGCTGATTGTGTTCTTCAAACCCACATCACAGGATCAGAAGGTCACAGGGGGCATCTTCTTTCATACAGCTATCTTGCTTTTAGACAGAAGAAATGCCAGCAAGAGTTAAGAAGCGGTGCTTCAGCTCATGCAAAATGCAGGACATAAGCAAACAGCAAAATAAAGTACAATAACCAAACTGCTGCTGGGGTGAGGTGATTCAGAAGAAGAGATAGGGAAAGCACTATCATCATGTCTGCGTGGCAGATAGGTAAAAATAAAATTGGAGCTGAAAGGGAGGGAGTCCAAAACTAGGCAAAGAGTTTAATATGGACACTCCTGTTACAGAAGCTGCTGGTGTCCTTCTGGCCATCATAACACAGAAACTATAACCGCCGTGACTCTGTGGGTAACCCTCAAACACCACCATTTGCTCTGTACTGGCAAAAAGCATTTTATGTCTGTTCCTATAACACAGCAGTGGGAAGTTGGTAAAAATGAAAGAAGAAGGAATTTCTTTCTATTCTTCAGCTCTGCATCCTTAACTCAATCACTGTCCCCTTGGGCTGAGAAAAGGATTGGCTTCACTGCTCTGCATTGCCCTGTTAGTAGAGAAACTGCAAAGTAAAACATTCATCATGGTTTATATATGATATAAGAAATACAGTTCTGGGTTTGCACAATGAAGGACAAGTCAAGAAATCTGTGTCGCTGTGCTGGTTTTGGCTGGGGTAGTGTTAATGTTCTTCATAGTAGCTAGTATGAAGATGTATTTTGTATCTGTGCTGGAAACGGCATCAATAACACAGGGATGTATTATTAGTTACTGCTGAGCAGTGCTTACACAGAGGCAAGGTCCCTTCTGGTCTCACCCCACCCCACCAGTGAGTGGGCTGGGGGTGGAAAATAAGTTGGGGGGTGGAGAGGGCTGGCACAGCCCAACTGACCCAAGGGATATCCTACACCATATGGCATCATGCTTAGCATATAGAGCTGGGGGAAGATGGAATAGAGCGGAAACATTCAGAGTGATGGTGTTTGTCTAATATCCATTACACATGATGGAGCCCTGCTTTCCTGGAGATGGCTGAACACCTGCCTGACCATGGGAAGTGTTGAATGAATTCCTTGTTTTGCTTTACTTGCATGTGTGGCTTTTGCTTTACCTGTTGAACTGTCTGTGTCTCAGCCTACGAGTTTTCTCACTTTTACTCGTCTGATTCTCTCTCCCATCCCACTGTGGGGGGAGTGAGTGAGCAGTTGTGTGGTGCTTAGTTGACAGCTGGGGTTAAACGATGACAGTCACGCAACTAGCAATTGAGAATGAAACACTTTCAGACTTTAACCATGAAGTTCTGGGTGATTTGATTTGGCTTTGCAAGAACTGGTCAATTGGTACACATCAGAAATAAGAACCTCAATGTCAACACTTTGAAGAGAGAGGCAGGCTTTTCCAGTAACTTTAGTTACATCAGCATTTCACCACGTGTGGTGTATTTAGGTATGAGCACAGCAAGTACGTGATTTATGCAGACAGACAGCTGAGCTGAATCTATTTAAATATATTGATGCAGGGGGTGGGTGTTGTCTTTTCTCCTTGCCTTGGACAACCAGCGGGGGAGGTAGCATCGTATGCTGACTCTTCTTCTCCAACCCATTACAGGCGGAAAGGGATTCCCAAGATTGGAATAAAACTAAGACAAGCCAACTATTCCCTGGTTCTTGAGTATGTCATTAAATAGGATGGCATAAGAAATGGCTCTGGGTGGTGCTTATCTTTATTCCTTCATTTTTCCCAAGATATAACTCATTAGTATATTATTATAACCTACATACAAGACCAGTGGCATTGAAGGCTGGACTGAACACAGAATGCAAACTAGCATCAATACCAGATCTAAACTAGTGTAGAGTCTGTCCACAACCTCTGCTTGCTGCTCGTAGCACACTACCCCTGCAAGTAAGTGATCAAACCCCGACAGTGTGCTGGCACAGTATAAAAGGACCCTCCTAATTGCCATGCCTCAAATTCCAGCTCTAAGCCTGCGAAGAGAAAGCCTGCAAAACTCTTTAATAAATCATAGAAATCAGACGGAAATTAGGTCATCTTGCCCGCACCTCCCCTCTGCACTGCGAGTTTGCTACCCATACGGTGCTGCTGAGTGCTCTGTCTCGGCAACTCCTAAATGATTCAAGTGCTGAGGTTTCTCCCAATTCCCCAGACAGGCTGTCACACAGCTAAGTGAACCTCACCATCCATACGCTTCCCACCTATCAGCCTCATCCTCTCCACCGCAGTTTTACCTCTGTCTCACTTTGTTTTGTTTCTATTTATATCTCCCTTTGACTCCCCAAAAATCCACTCTTGATGCTACCTCAACCACCATCTGGCAAAAATTGTTGCTCAGGAAACGTTCTTCTGCCTATCCTGTAATCCCACTGTAGTATGCTACTATTTTTAGGAGAAAAAGGAGGTGGTAAGGGAATGAAAGGCTGCCAGCTCCAGCTGTACAAGAATAATGCTCCAGTACGTGGAAACTACATTACAGTGTTTCCCTTTATGCACATATAATTAACCAAAACTTTCAATCTTCTGGAATGATCCAAAAGAGAGAGACAGAAGAAATGGAAAAGACAAATTCCAAGGTAAAAACCTGCCATCTCTCTTCACCTTTCAAACCCACAGTTGGTCCCCTCCTTCCAGGGTTGTTCTCAACATTTCATATCAATGTTTGCCTAGCAAGACACATGGTTAAACCAGCCACTTACTTCCATTATAAAATGATATATTAAGAAACCTGCTTACAACAAGAGGCAACTGTGCCTTGCACCAGCCCCTCAAGTGGGAGCGAGACCTATGTTTTACTCCTTCTTTGAGACAAGATGACATGCTGACCTCTGAAAAGGCAGCTGCCCATCACCCTCCCCAACCTGCCCAACCAATGGCTGTGCCAGATGTCCCATGCAAAGAGGTCTGCGCAACCAGTGCCTGGACTATCAAGACCATCAGATGGACCCTGCTTTCCTGAGAGCACACTTGCATACTTCACCCACCATCTTTACCTTTACCAAACCTCATATTTACTGATAGGCAAAGTTAAGAACTGCTAGGTTCTTAACAAACTTAGGACTAGTAGGAACAAACCAGAAGTACTAGGTTTCTTGCTGCAAACAATTCCCATATTCAAGAGGCAATATTCCTCTCTGTATAGAAGTATGTTTCCATATACTGACTCCAACAAAGCTGTGGGGCATCTGCTGCAATCACACTGTGCTGGGGAGCAGAAGAGCTGAGTGCTGCCTGCCCCAACCATTGCTCTGCAACAGCAGTGATTTAACTGAAAGAAAACAGTGATGAATTCAGTGGACCTAGTGAAGTAATCCTCTCCAGGGTCCTTACAGAGATTACAGCTTCCTGACCCAAGTTAGTAGGGTCAGATTTTGACACCTCTATTAAACCAAATCGAGCCTTGCTTACCAATTTCTGTGGGAAGACTAGCAGATAAAGATACTCCTGACATGAGTCAGGGAGCAAGAACAGAACTCTCAGCATAAACTGTTTCGGTTTGTTTTTTGTTTTGGTTGGTTTCGTTTTTTTTTCCTCTTCACAGCCTGTTTGCATTTGTTGGCTTATTAAACAAGATTTTATTTGCAGCCAGTATGTCCTAGGAAACTAAGAGGTGTTACACGTAATCGCCCTGAGACTCATAAGGAGTACACAAGGTAACCTCCACCACCAGGGATGACTCCTGCTCCATCACCACCAGTCATGTCACATGCCCGAGCTGCTGTGAGCCCTGTCACCTCCTGGCACCTGGGAAAGGCTGCTTCCCAGGATTTACTCACCTCCTGTGCTCCTCTGGAAAGGTGGAGAGCACTGAGGCTTAGCCACTGCAAGGTGGAGAAGCTCTGAGGACGGAGAACGCAGAGGGATAATCCCAAATCAGGAGAAGTGGAGCAGGTGCTTGGCCACCTTCCTGGGTTATGGGAAGGATGGATGGTGTCAGAGGCTCCTGCACCAGCAGGGACCCCTCCATGGAGCCCAAAAGAAGGGTCACCCAGCCAGTGACCACAGCCTGAGAAAGGGGACTTGCAGTAGGAGCAGCAGGCAGGAGGCTGGGCTGGGGGAGCAGGACACAAGTGAAGAGCAAAACCACAGGTGTAAGTGTGCAGCTTGCTCTGGTCTCACATGGGCCAGAGATGGGTGCTTTCCCTTCCTCTCTCCCATGAACATCCTATCATCCATCAACAAGGCTCCAAGCAAGAACATGCCAGGGTCAGCTGTTCCCACCTCTAATATATTCTCTTGCTTGCTACCTGCAGCCCATCTGGGATCAAACTGCGACTGTGCTTTAGGAAAAAGGCTGTAGTAAAAGCCAAGCAACAGACACAGGCTATACCTTGGTAGTTCAGATTTTAACACAGCATGAGAACAGAAACATCAACCATTCTCCATTCCACACAGGAACTTTCTTATCCCACCTCTAACTCATTAGAGCAGTGCTATGACTTTTGCCTTCTGTCTCATTTGCCAGTAAACATTTCATGTAAATACATGCACTTAAGCATGTATTCAAAGCTGTATCCTGCTTTTTTCCTCTTTACACACCCCCTCACCCCTTCCCGAAATATTTCTTTGTATTCACATATGCTTCCCATTTATTCTAGCCCTTTACCCCACACACGCGGTCTGAGTCCCCAGTTTCCACATTCTTCTTTAACCCTCTAAACTATAAAGACTTTTCTCAGTGGGATCAAACATCTGGTGGGTGATCCTCATTCAGATTTCAGCACTTCTTTTGTTTCTCAGCTTGCCAACAGATCAGTTTTGGTATGTAGTGAAGCCACTGAAAGGGATTCTCTGTCTGAGGCACTCAAAGTATTTTCATGATCTATAAAGGAAAGGTTAAAATTGAAGGGGTTTATGTAAAACAGATTTTTATTTTTCCCCTTTTCTTATTTCTATGTAGTTGTTTTAACTTTTATTTATGTATTACCCTTCATATACTGCATCCCATCGGATGCAAACAGATATGTGATTTAGATTATTATAATTTCCTTTTGCTTTCACCCCCTTTATTCCAGAATAACCAGCTTTGCTGATAAAGTCAATGGCCAAATAAGATGTAAAGATTCCATCTTTCTCCAGAGACAAAAAGCTGACAATTACTCAAATTGCATTATATCAATTACTCAGGGAGGGTGCAGGAGATACTGAGTTTGCTGTATATACAGCACATTGTTTCAGATTAACTCGGTTGTCCCAAATACTGACCCATTTCTGCTTTTCTACAGATATTTAGTCCCCAGCAATCCTACCGAGATTCCTCTGCACCGATGCTTTGGTGACAACAATTGAGAATGGCACGGGCAGGAGCAAAGGGCCCACAGGATTTCTCTTACCAACACCAAGATAAGTGCCTGTGCTCCTCTTCTCCACTACTTGTGCTTTTGAAATTTTAAGAAATGGAGGTCTTTCCAGAGAAAACAAGTTTTTCTCTTTGGGCATTTCTAGCCAGCTAGTGCAAGAGGAAGTGCTATGTGTCTATATACACGTTTAGACTTACTGTTCCACAGTATTAGCCATTAGAAATGGCTAATACTGGAGATTAAAAATTAAGAGGAACACTATAAAACCTAGCTAATGCACCATCTTTTCAGTAGTTCATCTCTTTTAAAGGTCTCCTTTATGACACTGATTCAAACCGCTTAGCAGTACTTACTTAAGTCTAGGTTTGGGTAAAGGTCTTTGTATATATACTCACTCTATAACTTTTGTACCAAATAAAAATCTGCCATGATCCTTTGGAATAAACATGTTTTCAGATTAATTTTCAGCCTAGTTGACAGCAATCGTATCTTTCAGTCATACACATGCATTTATTTTCACTTCATTAGAGAGAAATTATGTCTAAACAAAACACTTCCAAAATTCAAACTCTGCAGCCATAACATATTTCCAGTTAAAAACATGATAAATATGATGCTAAAATTCAGTATCCCAAGGCCATGCTACACACACTGAAGAAGCACAATCCTGCAGACAAGAACCCTCCCTGCATGGACCCACCCTTTGTTTTCAAAGCCCAACGTACACTGAGTGCGCACTGAGCAGACACAGATTCTCACCCAAGGATGTATTTTGATGTGAAAAAGTCACACAGTTATTAATACTTTCATGTTGAGAACGCTGTAGCTCAAGAGATAAAGCTGATGCTTCATCTCATGAGAAACAAGTATTCTTTTATAAAAGCTTATAAATGGTTTGATGTTTTCCCCGAGACAACAAGCAGTCATTTACTAGTACATGAGATTTCCATGAAACAAGTCTGAATGTCACCCAGCATGAATAACACATTTAACACATTTCAAGAACTTTCCGTTAACTCAAGATCATGCTTGAAATACAAAGAAATGACATTTTATATATTTAAAAAAAAACCAGCACAACAAACCATGCATAGCCCCCAAGGAATTCAGAACCACTGCACCAAACAACAAATCTAACGAACATAGGTGTGACCATGCTGCTGCGGGTCACACCTACCAGGAGTGCCCATATTATCTCTAACACCACACACACACCCCCAGCCATCAAACCTGTAAACAGCGATTCTTTTCCAAAGACTAAATATTCAGCAGGTTTCCACTAGAGATGTAAAAAAAAAAAAAAGATCTCACCCTCCTTAATTCAAAAATTACATAAGCTGTAGCTTCACCTTCACTTGCTCCTTCTTGGAAGAGAGAAGAAAACCCAAACTGAAATCAGACCTCTCCAGTTCTGCTGCAGCTCCCCAGCAAACAGACTCAGCCCTGCCCTGCGAGGAGCTGCCAAGGCAGAAAAAAAACACTGGGGACGGGTGCCACCCCCTGAGGTCCCCCCCCTCGCTTCTCTTCTTCCTCCTCCTGCTCCTCAAGGCTAAACCTGCCCACCGCAGAAGCAGGCTCCCATCGGATGAGCTGCTGACAACGCATCCGACGAGCTCCTCGGTCATACAGGGCAGCCTTGGGGAGAAAAGGCCATCAGCTGCATCATTAACAGAGGGATGCAACTGCGTCCAATTAGTTTGGAAAGAGGCCCAGGCTTCAACAGTCAATACAGAGCAGTGTATTTTTAATACTCCCTGATGTGTTTCGTGTTCTCTGCTGCAGTGAGCAGGTCTGCAGCACGCTGGCAACTCAAGGAGCCTTCCTGCTCAAGCAGTGCCGTAACGTAAGGAATAAACTTCCAGCAGCTCTTACTCTAATGCAGTGCTCTAGGGGTTTCCTCTTCCCTCATTGCCATGCAGGTCTCACCCTCACCTTAGAGCTGAAACTTTCCAACCCAAGGAGACCAGCACAGCAGTATTCGCCTATACCATATTATGCATGTACACAGGTGCAGCAACACCCGTGAATTTAACCACACCAGTAATGCAGCATGATGATCTTGACCTTTCAATACTCTATAAAAGGACTACTCCATAGATTTAGAGAAAAAGCATCCACTGGATTGCACCTAAACAAGATTTACTGGTCAAAACCCTACAGATTTTGCTTATATTCTCATTTTCTATGAGGTTTGGTTATACCTGCTTTCTTTCTACAAATCTTTCAGCTTCCTATGGACACAAACACTGACAACATTAAAATGTAAAAAGTATCATTTGGTTTACCACACTGTAAAAAGATGGATACACGTGGGACACACCTAACACAGAGCTTTATTTTCGGCAAGCAGGCTTCTGACTTGCCATCATTTTGACAGAAAGACTTGAAACATACCGGGTACTTTCCCTTCGACTTCCAATCAACACGCATATTGAGTTCAGGATACACTTTCCATTTCAGCCTCAAACACTGGAGCAATGACCACCTTTACTGAGTACTGCCATCCTCGAGCACAGCCTCGAGAGAAATAAAATCAAGAAACCGCAGGGACAGACTGTCTACACTACTCGGCTACTTGTGATGGTCACAGAGTGGGACTTTCATACTCGGTATATATGATAAAGTTTTATTCTTAGTATATATGATAAAGTTTCAACTCTGAGTGAAAAACGAGAAAGCCTAAAAAACCAAACTGCTGTTCCACTAGTCCCTCTGCTCTGAGCAGCAGGATGCGGGAGGATGGTCACCGCACTGCCTTCCTGCCGGCCACATCCGCGGGATCTCTCTTTGCCCACACACGCGGCCGAGCACCGCAACTTCCACGCCGCACTTTGCGGGGCCACGGTGGGGTGTGCGTGTCTGGGGGGGAAGTAGCGCCGGGGCC
>NW_009944853.1:0-21167 GCF_000696875.1 Nestor notabilis
TGCCGGCTGGGCTTGAACCACGACACAGATAATACTCATATGTTTCTATATTCTCACTGTGATATCCTTTAAAGAAAAACAATGTGTTCCAAACCTATGTCTGCTTGAAAATGTTAAAAAATGGGGTGAAGAATGAGCATGACACTGAAGTCACAACTGGACATGCAGACAAAATTAAGCTCATATGCTTCAGAAGAAAGACTTATGGACACAGCAAAGGTAACTGATTGACTATTCTGATCATTCAAAAATGTTAGCAATTTGCTTTGGTTTTCCTCCATATTTGACATTAGAAAATACTCTGTTTGTAAGTACATACTTTCATTTTCATTCATGTGAAGGGTAGCTATTACCTGGCAGGCTATCAGGACTTAAAATTATTTTTCTTAGACCTACATACGTATTGATTTTTTTAAGTATAATTCTTAGTTCTCAGGTTGAAGATCATCATCAATAAGAAACATTTTAGCAAGATCTTATGGCTATATTGACACTAACAGTACTAAAGCTGCGCTAAAAGTGCTCAGATCTTTCTCCAGGCACTGAAAGCAAGTGCCATGATACAGCCTGTTTCTGTGCTGGTAAAGAGCCTTATGATCCCAAGCACTGCATACTAGGGAAGAACAATTAAACAGGTAATCCATGTCCAGTAATCACTAGGGCAAGTGCTATTTGGAATAGATCAAATATGTGCTAGGAAATATTCTAATAGTTTATTAGCAAACACTGTCCAGTGTACACTGAATATAATACTACTTATTCACATTTTCTTTTAACTGTACGCTGGTTTTTGTATATTCATTTTGTGTGTGAATTACTAAGATGATGTCTTGCAAGTACATGCAAAACCTGTACCTTTCTAATTCCCAAGAAAGCTATAAGAAATTATAATACCAAATTTAAATACCTAAACTTCCATTTTCATATATAAGCAATATGAAAGAAAACTAGAGAACCTAATCCTGAAACTGGATTCTAGGATTTATGCTATTATAACACCAATAGTATGTTTTACCTTCTGGCAAACAGCCTTCTTGGGATTCTGTTTCTCTTTTCAGTAGACAGAAGGGTAGTCAAAGAATTGGAACAGGCAATAGAGAGAGATTAAAGTGATTTTCCTAAAACTACAAAAGGCAACAGTGCAGATGAGAATCAGAATGAAATACTTTGCCCTGGGGAGTCCTTAATCAGTATTGAATCTGTCAGACTCTCCTAACTCTTATTGAAAGGGACGGAGTATGAACAAAGGTAAGATATGCCTGGATTAGATTTTAAATTTCTACATTTTGAAGGTTTCAAAAACACTTACGGAGTACCATAAACTATGTATCACAAAATATAATAAATAGTCAATGTTTGATATCATTTGTTTCATAGTTTAATTATTAGTATTCTATGTCTCTATTTCAATCAATACAGTTCATTTGTCCACGAGATTTTTATCTGTCACTTAGTCCAAATTTTCAATCATAAACCTCCAGCAAAAGTTATGAAGCCTGGCAGATGCAAATTATCTGATAACAAGCCTCAATTCTTATAGGTGCTGTAAGACAGATTTTTGAGTAATTGTGTTCATCCATAGAAAAATGAGAAAGGACTGAAACCGTAGTTCAATTTAATAATAAAGAAAATGTAGTAAAATGTGCTTTGTCATTTAAAAAGGGAATTATTATGGGTTGAGTCTAGAAAATATTTTGTTCTTGTTCATTATTGTTAATAAGTTATACTATCAAAAGCAATTTAACAGCTTTCCTAAAAAAAATCAGACAAACTTTGTAAGATCAGGTGAATTAAGTGGTTCCATTTTCTGGATAACTCATCTGAAGTTATCCCAGTACATGAATACAGCTACAAGCAGCGTCTCCTATAGCAGGCCTTACTTGGTTTAGTCTGGAACTCTTCTGAGATGATAGTACTTATATTAATCTAATCATATGATAAAAAAGGGGACTGCCCAGCATTCACAGAGCAAATGTCTTTTGGTACGGTGATTAAATAGAAGTAATAATCACAATTCAAAAAGGCATGTTAAGCACTATTAAGAAAGAGATAAAAAACAATATTCCACAGTTTTCTGTTTGTTGTGGGATAGCCTTGATAGGCAGCTAAGCCCCATACAGCTGGTCACTCACTCTCCCACAGCAGACCTGGGGAAAGAATCAGAAAGTAAAAGTCTAAAATCTTGTGGGTTGCGATAAAGGTAGTTTAATAGCAAAAGCAGCACACACAGGCAAAGCAAAATTAGGAACTGATTCACTGCTTCCCACTGTCAGGCAGATGTTTTGGCACTTCAAGGAAAGCAGGGCACCATCATGCATAAAGTTACTTGGAAAGACAAATGCCACCACTCTCCCCCTTCCTCCTTCTTTCGCCAGGCTTTATTGCTGAGCATGACGTCATATGGTATGGGATATCCCTTTAGTCAGTTGGGGTCATCTGTCCTGGATGTGTCCCTTGCCAACTTCCTGGAATCATAGAATTACAAAGTCACAGAATCATTTGGGTTGGATTTGACTTTCAAATATCATCTAGCCTGCCCCCCCTGCCATGGGTGGGAGCATATTTCACTAGACCAGGTTGCTCAAAGCGCTGTCCAGCCTGTCCTTGAACACTGCCAGGGATGGTAGATACATATCTTCTCCAGGCAACCTGTTCCAGTGTCTCACCACCTTCACTGTAAAAAATCCATTCTAAATCTATCCTCTTACAGTTTAAAACAAGGTTGATGTTGTGGAAGGGGGAGATGTTGTGGAAGCACTGTTCAGCAAGAACTAAAACACCAGTGTGTTATCAACACTGTTTTGATCACAAATCCAAAACGTAGCTCCATGCTAGTTTCTTCGAAGAAAATTAACTCTATCCCAGGCAAAAGCAGTAAGTGCACTACTAAAACCTTTTACCTTGCAGGTTTTCATACTAAACAATAAAAGTCTTTAATAAGTGACATAAAGAAGGTGTGTAATAATTCCAAACCATGCTAAAGTTCACGTTATTATGGTACAGAATCATTTTAAGGTAATATGCATTCTAGAATATAAAGGATATTAATACTAGTGAATAAATAGTTTTCCAAAACTATGGAAACAAGTATTTGATAAAGTACATCACTGGACTAGAACCTATTATATGCTTTTTATCCAAATTCCTCTTTTAAGCTGTAGACGCTACAATTAAACTGTTTAAAATCCTGCTCCTGACCAAAATTATTGTGCAACAGTGATTTTAATAGCTTAAATAAAATTATTCCTCTATTACTATTCATTCTTCTCTGTATATTTGATTACTCAGTAACTATTTCACACAGTGAAGTGTACCTGGAAAACATTAAAATAGTGCCTGGAAAATCAAATTCTATTTAAAAAGTCCTACATGGACAAGTAAGTTAAACGTTAACTGACTGCCTTTTTGATTACATAGGTATTAGAAAGCAGTAAGCCACAGCTGACCAGGAATTACTCTTATTACCAGATTTATACTGCAATTCTCACACAGCTTTACCTACAACTGCTTTTCTTTCCAGTTCCTTCGTCACATATTGTATGCACTGATGGGGATGCTGATGTATGAGAAAACCATTTTATTTAACCAGCGATAACACAAATTAGTGCAGTGTGAGCAGCAGTAGTTTTGAGGAAGAATTAAAGAGTGGGAAAATGATGTCAGAAAACAAATGTAATTATTACTTACTGTTAAATAAAACAGTCTGCTAAACAAAATGTCAAAGGGAGATCTAGCAATGTACTACTACTGTCTTTTCAGACACTGGATAAACAAATGGCCCTGACAGAAAGGGAAAAGCTTAATTTGTGTTGTCGTGATAGTTCCAGATGACTGCATGTTAGCATGTGTATGGACTTGAATTAAGAACACACGCCTGCTTCTTCTTATACAGGAAATTGCTTTAAAAGAAAGACAATTTAGAGAAGGATGTCTATCAACAAACCTTTGCTAATACTCTGTGGCAATGTTTCAAGTATTCCAGAAAGAGCAGCAGGGTGTCACACTCAGAATCATGTTACAGGCAAAGGTAACGCACCACACATAGAAAACTAAGAATTGTATATTAGACCAGCTAATGTTTTTCAAATCCAGATTATCCAGTGAACAGAAAAATTTAGTAGTGATACAGATTAAACTATTATACCCACTTACCACAAGCACACTTCTTAGTATCTACCACTTTAGTGCTGAGATCACTCTGCCACTAGCTATTGGGAGAGGGGAAAGAAAGGTATTGTTTTCATAGTTGACTTTGTTTCTCACCATCCTAATCTATTTCAATTACCAAGGAAGTAAATTCATTTTCCTCTAGTCAAGTCTGTTTTGCCCATGATAGTAATTGGTAAGCAATCTCCCTGCCCTTATCTCAACCCATGAGCTTTCTATTTTCTCTCCATGTTCTGCTGAGGAGCAAGGGGCAAGTGAGCAGCTGGGCAGGGGCTTGGCCCATAGTCAAGGTTAGCCCACCAGAACCTACCTCCCACATGCAACTCTTCTTTGCTATGTATGGTGCTGAAATCACCCTTCCCTCTGGGCCCAAAGTTGTCATTGTCAGTTATTCTCAGGGATGTTGGGCTGGGGGATGTAACCATAGCTCACCAGCACTTCAGGTCCCAGGCAAGGAAGAGTAGGGTGCCCGTGGAAAGGTGCAGCCCTCTTGGCACAGGGCCTTACTCAGGACTCTGGGAATGTGTTTCTCTTCTTTCCCTCCCTCCATACCATTTGTCTACTGGGTACCTCCAGGGGAAGATGGCAAGTGCCCCCATCCCACCTGCTGATACAAAGGGCTATTTCTTCCTCCTGTACCCGAGGTCTGTCAGGCTGTTGCTCCTGGTCAGCCATCTGTGCTCCTCAAGAAAAATGCTGCTCCCACCAGATGGGTGAAAGTTGCAGTAGGGAGGGGAAGAAGACATGTGTCCCTCTTACGGCACTTGAAGGCTCCAAACAGAAGAAATTGATTCTTCAAACCAAAGATCATATAAGAAGCCCAGCCTCAGGTTTTTCTGCAGAAAGAACCTTTTCTGAAGGCATCTATTGCAACTGGGTATCTATACATGGAATCTATACATGTAAGTATCAGGTAATTAGACATATATATGATAAGATTGTTTAGAAGACTGATAAGGAAGGTCAGTCTTTCTGGCCTTCATTTTGTCTCATAGTATCTCAGGTTCTCTGAAATAGTCTGTGTATGGAGGGTGTAATGTTTAATATGAAATTTACTTATTAAAAGTGATTGATGTTACATGGGATTTCTAATTCAGCAGAGTGATAAAAAACATACTGAAAACACACACACACAAAAAGTGACACATGGCAAAATACAGCAAGTGCAATTACACAGTTCAATCACAATACCAGTGTGATTCTCATTACTGATGTCTATAAAATGATTACCATCACTACATGTCCCAGTCACTAGGAAGGAATATTTGGGCTGAAGCCAGATCAAGGTCATTGGTGTCTTTGAAATTCTTTTCCTGGTGGTCTAGGTTTTGTACTCAGTGTTGGGCAGAGCCATGTGGTCATTACACCTGTGCTGGTCTGGCTGACTAAAGCAACAATGACACCACCGGCTGATCCACTCAGCTTCTGGTAGCTGTTTGTCTAAAACAAAAGCCTCTCTCTGGTCCCCTTGGTGTTGAGTTTTAGTCAGCTTCTTTGTATTTATTAGTCTCTGAGTTTCGCAGGCATATCACCCTTGCCCATCTCCACTGAGCTTTTGTTTGTTACAGGATCTTCTTCAGTGGTTCACATTCTACTCCTAGTTGTTTAGTCAGTCATACCATTGCTATATTGTTTATGGTCTGGGCCTTCAGCTTTCAATCAATGCCAATATTTTCAAGGTTTTTGCTCTCATCCCATGCTTAAAATATACCTCATAATAAGAGAGATCCCTCCCACCAAGCTTTTACACAGCAGATGAATGAAGATATCTCCTGAAATGGAATTCTTTTGGTTTATACTGATCTGAATTTTTTAAGAAAGGTTTGACGTTTTTTTTTCCATAGATATCTCTATCTGTGTCAGTCTCTTCTCTATCTTACGGAAGCTAGCTGCCATCCTAGCTTCCAAAAAACAGGCATATACTTATGCCTGCAATAAGTTTTAATACTATTTCCAAAAAAAAAAAGAGAAATTCTAGTGAAACTCTGCAAAGTAATCTTGCATATCTAGCTAAGAATATCTCTCCTATTGTTTTCTGGAAACTGGAATGATCTCAGTGGCTTCAGATGCTTCCTTAAGTATCTCTTTGTCCAAAGCAGTATAATCGTTTCATAAATATTACTTCACATTCAGGCTATGAAAAGGATCATGCAATAAGCCTTTTCAGCATGTACTTGAGATGTCTTCTTTCTTAAGCTTTCTTTCAAGGTGTGTTGATAAGATCCTTTTATGGAGTTGTTGAGATTTATTTCTGCTTATTTCCCCAGCACTTCCAAAACAAATAAATAATGCAAGAATGTTAGTAACACTATAGAGCTAAACACAGCAAACAAGTAAGAAAACTTTGGGTATTGCTGCAAACCAGTTAGCTTATTCTCAGGAGCTTTGAAGACATGTTATTTAAAAAGTATAAAGTGAAATCTTTATTGGAAATAATGGGTAATACCTCATTTTATTCTGATGAATTTTTAAACAACTATATGCTGTTGTAAAGATGAAAGTACAGATACTAAGAAGAAAAAAGGTGATTTTTGTGAATATAATGCTGAGAAACAAAAGAAAAGAAGGGAGTTCTACAGTTTTTTATTTTGATCAGATGCAGTCCTACAAGAGGTTTCATTCATCTTCATCTGCTTTTTCAGCAGTTATATTCCAGGAGATGGATTATCTAATTTAAATTCATACAGACTGAAAAAACAGAAAGTCTTTCTTGATGTCTGATCTTGATACATGCACCAGCTACATCCCAGTTTTGTATCAAGATAACTCACTGACATACCAGCTTCCTTTCCTCTTTTTCTTTGTGCTGTTGCTTTTATATTTCAGCAGGTCTCTGAGTGATAGCACAGTTGTTGAACAAAGAAAGTTGGAATAATTTTAAATGAAGAAAACTTCCATTTTAGGGTCTGCAATTGATGGCATGCATCAATTTAAAGCTACTAGTCAGAAAGTAAAGAAGGAAAGGAAAAGAGAAAGATAAATGGAAACCTCTCTCCAATGGCCAGGTCAGAAGAGCAGCAAGGGGGTCACCAGACTAACATCTTTTGGGCATCCTCTCCAAAACACCAGGTGGTGATGACAATGAAGATGATGATGATGAATGATGATTTTCATGTTTTCTCCCTAGTACAATTTCACTTTTCATTGAGACTCCCTCTAGCTCCCTAGTGGTAGTTTCCGTTTATAAGTGTGTCAGTGCTGGTTGAAGCAACTTAATTAGATGTTGCATGCTAATTGGTGATTAAGCTTTGTGTATGTATGTTAATCGGGTAATATTTATCAAATATGAAAAAGGACTACTACCTTGTTACCTACTAGGATCTATTTATTGTAATATGAATTTATAAATGAAGAGCTAGAGGGTAAATGGTGAAGAAATATGAACACAGATTTGTAGGCAAAAACTACAAGCAAAAGGGTGAGGAGATAGAGGAGGAGCAGGGTGGTGATCTGTTCAAACACTAACTGGAATATAGGGGATTCATTTCATTATATACAGATGGCAATCTAGTGGTTTTGAGATTTTTTATGGCATTCTAGCTATTCCAGAAGAGCGTGGTTCTCCTATAAGTCCTACATCTTTTCTTTTAGCCATGTGAGGGCATTTCATACACCCTATGGAATCTGAATTGCCATTTGATGTCTCTGTGTGCATAGCCAAATTGAGCTGTAGATATTTGTCTTCTGGATAATTATATTAACTAAAATGAGCCCTATTGTCAATTTTCATTAGTCAAAGAGAAAAAGGCTGTCTTTTCCAGGAGACAACACAGTAGATTTATATGTTTATAAACCCGGCCACTTTTCTGAACTGCTTATTCCATGTGACTACCACAATCCACTGACTAAAAATGGAAAACAAATGAGTAATTCAGTACTAAACATTCGTTCTAGTGCCACTTTTGATAATACAGGGAATCCTATCTGGTCTCCAGGCTGGAGCTGAAGAACATTATGGTTTTCTGCAGAACCTGTGTAATATCTGTTAGCATCATACAGATGTCTCTAATAACCTCAGCTATTTTAGGAATTCAGCTATCTAAAAAAGACACTTAAATTAGGGCTGCAAGTTTTATGAGTTGAAATACAGTCTGTCTGCAAAAGAACCACTCAAATTTTATAACATTTTGTTGTGAATACTTTCAGTACAGAATTCCCATTGTTGTTTACAAAACTAGGTCAAACTGACACCATCACACTTACGGAAAACTGGCTGAAGGACAATCAGAAAAGTTATATTAAATTGCAATGGCCAAGGAGATGTTGCCAGTATTGGTGTTAGGCCCAGTTTTGTTTAGCAACTTTATTTCTGCTTTTTATGGAGGAGTAAATGCCACATTAATTAAATTTTCAGATGACATGAAATTGGAATGTATTGCAAATATCATTGTGGATAAAGAAATAATATAACAAGACCGAGGGAGGTTAGAATTATTGGCAGGAAATAAAATGATATTTAGTCTTGGGAAATATGCAAGCTGTACATCTTGGGAATAACAATTCAGAAAGAACATCTGAAGGAAAGAGGAAATTTTGTTCCAATAAAGACTAGGGGTGAAAATAATAACAAACCAGATGTGAGCTTCAAGGTACTCTAGCAACTAAAAATAAAGCAACACTGAACTGCAGCAATAAAGATTTTTGGGAAGTAAACCAGATATTCCTGCTTTTTGGTATTAGGAATCAGTTATTACAACACTGAGCAGACCGTGACACTTTATAATGAAAATTAATTTAACAAAATAAAGAAATCTAGAAATTAAAAATAAAACCAATTTACTGTCTGGAAGAACTAATGAGAATATCAAAGAATAAGTAATCTGCATACAGGAAATTGCTAACAATAGTAGAAACTTGAAGATCCTGAAGGGTACAAAATCTGAAAGAGAAGAGTTTTAAAGAGGAAAATTATATTATATTTACTGAAAGAAAAATCAAGCTTTGAAGGTGACCAACACATTGTAGAATCATAGAGTGGCTTGGGTTGAAAGTGACTTTAAAGATCATCTGATTCCACATCACATGCCATGGGCAGGGACACCTTCCACAAGACCAGGTTGCTCAAAGTCCCATCCAACCTGGCCTTGAACACTGCCAGGACTGGGGCAGCCACAGCTTCTATGGGCAACCTGTTTTAGTGCCTCACCACCCTCACAGTAAAGAATTTCTTCCTTATATATGATCTAAATCTCCCCTCTTTCTGTTTAAAGCCATTCGCTCTTGTCCCATTAATACTTGGTCTTGTAAAAAGTCCTTCTCTAGCTTTCTTGTAGGCCTCCTTTAGGTACTGAAAAGATTCTAGGTCTCCCCTGAGCCTTCTCTTCTCCAGGCTGAACAAGCCCAACCCTCTCAACCCTGACTTCATAGGAGAGGTGTTGCAGCCCTCTGATCATCTTTGTGACCTTCCAAAAGGTCCGGATCCAACAGGCCTTATGTCAGTGCCCCAGAGCTGCATGCAGTACTCCAGGTAAGGTCTCAGGATACGAAGCACAGAATCATACATCTATTTTTAAACTCTTCATCTATAGACATAATTGCATACACACTTGTACTGGTTTTGGCTGGGATAGAGTTAATTCTCTTCTTAGTAGCTAGCTTGGTGCTATGTTTGGATTTGTGCTGAAAACTGTGCCGATAATACAGAGATGCTTTAGCTATTGCAAAGTAGTGCTTACACAGAGTCAAGGCCTTTTCCACTACTCACCTCACCCCACCAGCAAGTAGGCTGGTGGTGCACAAGAAATTGATAGGGGATACAGCCATGACAGCTAGCCTCAAATGATCAAATATTCCATACGATATGACATCATGCTCAGCATATAAACCTGAGGGAAGGAGAAGGAAGGAGGCCTGTCTGGTGTGATGGTATTAGATTAAATGGATATTAATTTCTTATAATTAAAGTTTTTCCAGTACAAGCAGCTGTGTACACAGGATTAATTGTTCTAGGGTGACTGGATTATGTCTAAATGTAGATGTTTAGGGAGATGTCTATCTCTATTTTCAGTACTTAATTTAAAGTACGTTAATCCCTGCTGGACTTCTATCATAGTCTCATATTGATTGGCAGATTGTGACTAAATTTTTATCAGCTGAGCTCTCTCATCATAGAGACCTTGTGGAAAAAACACCCCTCTCATAGAGGAAAGCATTACTAATTGACCCAACTATCCAAAAATCACATGGGGAGAGAGGGCTGTGAGAAAGAAGTAGAGATCTAGTTTTGTGACTAACAGAAACTAGCTAAATCCAAAATACAGGTGTACATTGAATTTTGGTTTGAATTTTAGTAAGTGTGTATTTTTAGAGCATAATTACTAAGTCCGTAATTCCCTCTGGAATTCTGGAACAGTTTTTTGCTTGTAACATGAAGTTATCAGTGGTGGTGTGCTCCCCACCTCTTGCTTTTTTCTGCTTAAGCAATAGCCACCACTGGTGGTTGTGATAGCTACATCTGGCTTAAGGGCCATAAATCTTTTTCAACAGCTATAGGCCAGACCTTGCTCAACATCTGAGGGCTACTTAAGCATTCACCAACCCAATATATGGCTAGTATGCAAATAGGACTGTAAGTCAATCATCTTACTCCATAAACAGTGAACAGCCCAGGGCCCACTGAGCTCTCTTTCATGGCAGCGCCATGCATACAAGTATCTCCCCTTAAGCAGGAATACCTCTCAAGGTTACTCCTGAAGACTGAGAAACTCCTTACTGTAACAGATTCTTGGTAAATGAACATGCTTGCTAAACATTGAAATTTTAGCTAAGTGATAGAGGATTGAGTCTGCACATACAAATCCTCTAGATAAAAACCATTGGCCAAGTCTGGGACTAAGTGTGGATGCAGACACACTTAAACAAGTTTGGAGTTTAAAAAGAAAGGGGATCACCTCTGAACCTTATGATTCAACCAGAGCATCTCCCTGACAGTTTTGTCTGACTCTGTCCTCTATGCAGTAAATAATCAAGTGTACTTCACCACCAAATCCTGTTAAACCATTGTTGCATTTATATTAAACTTTGTTAAATCACTGGTTTATATCAGTAAACATAGTGCTACTTCTCTTTCATAAATAAAGTGCATTACTCCAGCCACAATATCACAAATTCACTTTTCTCCTAAATATATTTCCATGTCTGATAGGTATGCTTATTTTAATTTCTTATCACATCAAATCCTGTTGTCTACAAGGTTTCATGTAAGGCAATTATTTCCAGTGGTCTCTCGTGTATTTTTAAAATGTGAATTTGCCATGTTTTTAATGTCATAGCAGTCTATTTGGAGACCATATATGTTGTAAAGATATTGAAGTGAAAATTTGATGATTTCATGAAAAAAAGGTGGTTTGGGTTTTGGTGTTTTTTGGTTTTTTTTGTTTTTTTTTGTAAAGTATCTTTATAGTTGGATATAACACTGAATTTTGAAGCCCCAATCCAATTTTAGAAGAAAGCTTTTAAGTTTCTGTTTTTATGGTATTCACAAAAGACAACAGAAGAGAGACAAGCCTATGATCTTTATCCTTCATTAAAGACAAATAGCAATTTGCAAACTGACCTTTCAATGATACTACATTTAACAAAATAGTACACTGACTATTCAAAATAAGCTTAGAGATGGCCTTTGACTTGTATATGGTTCAATGGAGCATTTGCTGAACACCACAAAATTTATTTGTTAGTTCTACACAACAAAACAGATACCTAAAATCAAAATAAATCTTGAAACAAAATCTGTAAATAGCAAGCCTTTGAACTGGAGGATAAACAGTTTAATTGCTGTGCTGTTTCTGCCTTCCTGACTTAACTCCTGATCTATGGAAATCAGCAGTCATCGTATAATACCTTCCCTTTGTAGCTGTTTCCAATGGCCATTTACTTGGTTGTTCTCAGCCTATCTTCTAAACTGCTCCTTTAATGTCGGTCTTAAAACATAAACAAAGTGATGAATTAAACCAAAATCGTCACACTTTAATAATCTAAACTCTGCTGAGCATGTAATTTTCCAGTGTCTAGTCTGGCCTATGATGGACTTGCTGGTCCATTGCTGGTCCTTTGATTTATTAATGTGATGCAAGTATTTTATAGAAAATGCCATTTTCTTCACATTCCAAAGTAAAAGGGGCAAAGGAATCTGGTGGAAAAGATCTGCTGGGTGAAATAAACTGTAAAACACATACTGTATGCATATCCTCCACAGTTTATTCAATAGATTCAAGAAAAAAATAGCGTATCTGTTTTCAAAGAATAAATAATTTGGGAAAAATGTTTTTAACCACTTAGTCAAATCGTCATTCGAATAATACCATCAAAGCCGTTATAAATTTAACTAAAAGTGAATGAATTATTAGGATTACAATAGATTTCCTATCTTAATAAACAATCATGTCACTAATGAAGTGTGAAGACAATTGCAAGGAGACATTTAATTAGATAATATATAACTCATTAAGTAGCAAACTGCTATACCCCCTGTTGGTTACTCTTAGTGCTGAAAAGAGATAAAACAGCAGAACTGTTGTTTCAGTTGTTAAATTAAGTTTACATGTTCCAAGCAGTTAGCATACATGTGTATATTTATCTCAGTAGCATCACTTTCTGCTGAAGCCTAGTTTACAGGTAACTGGAATATGATAGCTCAATACCTAGAGATTGTACTGTTTTATTGTCTCACTTTGCAATGTAATTGCACTTTAAGTTCAAAATATATACAGAAAAATTTGCTATGTGGATGTGTAAGTAAAAGGGATCTGCTTGTCTGCAATAGGATCTTTTGTTATTTGGCAAGGTGGTTTTTTAATCAGGCAAAATTCAGTCAAGGTGATACTGCCTTTTCTGTATTTGTGAGTACCAACAAAGAAATATTATAAAAAGATGACTTCTATGTACCATACTCTGAGAGCTTGTCAATAAACCGATCTTCCAAGTGAAGATGTGAACAAGATGTCAAAAATGATCACATTATATAGTCAGGCCTTCTTTTTTTTTAACTTTCTGTAAGTTGCAACCTCAAATAAAAAAGATAGTGAGTTAACTACACCTTAGTGGAGGGACATAAGCATGTATATATTCAGTTTATAAGCTTTTGGAGCTTGGACACTATCCATTAGTGTTAATTTAGGTGACTAACTTAGGTGCTACCTCACCAAAATATTACACGGTTGGCTTAGATATGTGTGTCATTGTAATTTATATGATTACCCTAAGATGTCAATGGAGAAATTTTAATGTCCCTGAAAATCTGCAGAGATAACAGCCACTTTTAAAACAGATGTCTAAGGGTTTTTACAAACCATATGGTTGATCCAGTCTGCTAAGTTCAATACCTGTATCTTTTAATAAGTGTGTGGAGAACTAAATGAAATACAACATGTGGGAAGTGCTTGGTTCTATGCTTCATTCAGTCAAAGTGAGAAACAAGATGCTTTGCATCCCAGGAGAGTATTACTACTCTAAAGACATCCAATCAGTGGTTAAAAAAGCTCAGACTTTTTATCTGCAACTAGGCATACAAAAATCATTGATGGATAATAAAGAAGACAATACAGAATCTGATGTTTAAGGTACTTAATCAAGTTAGAAAATAAGGATGTCTGATTCCTGCTCTGAGAGTTGTTTTTCTCTCTCTCCAAATAGGTGGAGACTATGCTTGACTAAAATATTCTTTGCTTTAGTAGTTGTCATATTCCAAACAAAAGCATTTCTTTAGCCTTCTTTGGGACTAAGAACTTACTGTTTTCTGTTTAAATGTTATAGCTAGGCACCTCCAACACAAATGCTGAAATTAGTTGTGCTACATGGAACATTGCAAGGTCTCTGAGGGGACTTTAATTCTCTTTCCCCGAACACAGTTCAATACTAATCTCCCAGGACAGATACTCCAGAGAATTCCTGTGCAATTAGACACCTAGGGAACCTCAGGCTAAAACGGAAGTAATTTATTCTTTTTGGATGCTAGTGAGATTAACTGCTCATGGGAAAGATGCAGACAGGACTGCTGTCTTGGTCTTAGTTTGATTTTGAACACGTAATTTAGAACATACAGATCATGTGTTAGTGAAATAAACGCCACCCCTTCTCATTAGAAAAAGGATCTGGAGCAGTAAGTCCTGGCTTTTGGCTCTCCCTAAGCTGGCTGTTTGACAGTGGTCAAGTCACTGATAAGGAGAAGTGTAGCTAACTTTTCCTGGAAGAAATTAATTTAACTTTACCTCCACTGTGAATTAATAAAGTATGAATATTTCAAGCTTAAAATGTATTCTTGTACAGTATAATGACCTGAAATTTGAACTTTCTTCAAAATAATTTATTCTGAATGGCATGAATAACAGTACAAAAAATCGTATGGCTACAGAATGGATCTCAGAGGGTTTCTCCATTGTATTGACTTTCATCTTATTGGTCTATAAAATTCATGCTCTTTTGTTGTGTATGTTCTGGCTGCTGAAGAAGAAAATATTATCTGAGTTACGTTTTCTGTTTAAGGTATTTATGTTGTGGCTTGCTTATACCTTTTAGACTATTAAAACATAGTAATTGCTTTATGAATTTTCATGTTCGAAAAAAGAAAGCAGAAAAAAAAAGATTTCTAACAAAGCTATGGAGTTTTGTTTGCTTAAGTGTATCAGATCTTTTCTTTTTTTTTTTTTTTTTAATTGTAGTCTGTCTCATATTATGATATCAAACTCTTGCTTAAAAATAACAAATGAACTGCGGCAGTATTGCACAGATGACACAAATCTGGCTTTGGTTAATCAAACTAGAAAAGAATGTAAATCACCTCTGAAGAACCAAAGAAAACCTGCTTACTTATCAGCATGATGAGAAAAGACATTTGTTATTGACTAATGAAAAGCAGCATCCACTGAAAGAGTAATTAAAGACTATGTGAGGACTATGTCTAACTTTTAGATTGGAACAACTGAAAAAAGCATGCATATTTTCATGAAAAGTTTTCAAAGTATAATAATCTATTCAAAAGCTTTTTTCTTTACTAAAGGCTTGACAAAAAAAACCCAACAAGAGTAACAATGTGAAATTAGGTTGGGTTAAAATGTGTTTTGTTCTCTACGGTATAAATTTGTTCTCTGCTATGAAAAATGGAAAAATATGTTGTTATTGGAAAAATAAGCATCATCAGTCTTTTAAAACGCTTATTTAGAAAAATAATTTTTAAACCATTTTCTATCTAAACTAATTTGATATGAGGTAACCTCTTATATTTATTTATAAGGTGGCCTGGGTACATGGAATAAAACCCTAAAACTAATATTTCTATTAAAAGAATAATTATTTAATGTTGACTGCTTTATTTTATTCTGAAAAGGGGACTAAGTGAAGACAATATATGCTAATAAATTCTATGGTTAGACTTTTTTTCCCACCATAGATAGTTATAACCTGATCTGCTGTGAAAATTCAAGATCTTAAAAAGATTAAAAGACAAAGATTTAGCGAAATGAAATGAGCAGAGAAGGGCAGTTTGGTTAAGTGCAACGGAGAACAAAAGTGTAAACAAATAAAGGAAAGATAATTGAATCATAGATATGTTTAGGTTGCAAGTGACATTTAAAAGCATTGAGTCCAACTGTTAACCTAACACTAGCAAGTCCACCACAAAACTACATCCCTAACTGCCACATCTAAATGTTTTTTAGATATTCCAGGGATGGAGATCAGCCACTTCTCTGGGCAGCCTGCTCCAATGTTTGACAACACTTTTGGGGAAGAAATTTTTCCTAAAATCCAATCTTAGCCTTCCCTGGCACAAGTTGAGGCCATTTCCTCTTGTACCTATCATTTGTTACTTGGGAGAAGAGACCAACCCCCACCTCATTACAATGTCTTTTCAGGTAGTTGTAGAGACAGTTAAGGTCTCCCCTGAGCCGCCTTTTCTCCAAATTAAACAAATTCAGTTCCCTAAGCTGCTCCTCATAATATGTGCTCTAGACCCTTCACCAGCTTTGTTGCCGTTCTTTGGGCATACTTTAGCACCTCAATGTCTTTCTTGTAGTGAGGTGACGAAAACTGAATAGAGTATTTAGGTGCAGTGTCGTCAGTGCTGAGTACAGGGGGACAATCACCTCCCTAGTGCTGCTGGCCACACTATTTCTGATACAGCCCAGGATGCTATTGGCTGCCTTGGCCTCCTGGGCTCACTGCTGGCTCATGTTCAGCCAGGTGTTGATCAACACCCCCAGATCCTTTTCTGCCAGGCAGCTTTCCAGCCACTCTTCTCCAAGCCTGTAGTGTTACACGGGGTTGTTGTGGTCCAAATGCAGGACGCTGTCGAACCTCATGGTCCCTGTGTTGTGGTTTAAGCCCAGCCGGCAACTCAGAACCATGCAGCCACTCACTCACTCCCCACCTTCTTCATCCCCCTGCTCCCAGAGGGATGGGAAGGAGAACCAAAAGATTGTATCTCCCACAGGTTGAGATAACAGCAGTCCAGTAACTAAGGTATAATACAAAACCACTACTGCTACCAATAATAACGGTAAGGGAAATAACAAGGGGAGAGGATACAATTGCTCACCCCCCGCTGACCAATACCCAGCCCAACCCAAGCAGCCACCTGGGCCTTCTGGGTGACTCCCCCCAGTTTATATACTGGGCATGATGTGCTCTGGTATGGAATATCCCTTTGGCCAGTTTGGGTCAGGTGTCCTGTCTTTGCTGCCTCCCGGCTTCCCCTCCTCCCTGGCAAAGCATGAGACTGAGAAAGTCCTTGATCAGAGTAAACATGACTTAGCAACAACCAAAACCATTGGTGTTATCAACGTTGTTCCCAGGCTGAAAGTCGAAACCACAGCACTGCACCAGCTACTAAGAAGGAGAAAAAATGACTGCTGTAGCTGAACACAGGAGATCCATCAATACAGCCTGTTCAGATCCTCCTGTAAAATCTTCCTTCCTTCCAGCAGACCAACACTCCTGCCCAATGTGATGTTGTCTGCAAACTTTCTGCACTCGATCCCCTCATCTAGACTATTGATGAAGATATTCAACAGAATTGACCTCAATAACTATCCCTGGGCAGCACCACTTGTGACCAGCCAGCAACTGCATTTAACTCCATTCACCAACACTGTTTGGGCTTGGCCAACCAGATTTCTTCCCCACTGGCTCATCTCTTGGCACATGGGGACTACCTGTTCCTGCACCTTTAAGATTTCCTTCTTGATGAATTTCCAACCTTCATGGACTCCTCTGCTCTTCAGGACTCCCTCCCAAGGGACTCTGTCAATCAGGCCCCTAAACAGGCAAAAGACTGCCCTCTGGAAGTCCAAGGTTCCAGTTCTGCTGGCCCATCTCCTTACTTCTCTGAGAACAGAAAAATCGATCATTTCTTGATCACTGTGCCCAAGACAGCCTCCAACCATCGCATCACCCACAAGTAATTCTCTGTTCACAAACCACAGGTCCAGTGGGACACCTTCCCTAGTCAGCTCTCTCACCAACTGTGTCAGGCAGTTATTTTCCATACACTCCACGAACCTTCTAGACTGTTTTCTCTCTGCTGTATCATATTTCCAGCAGACATCTGGTAAGTTGAAGTCCCCCACAAGAACAAGAGCTAGCAATTATCAGATTTGTCCCAGCTGCCTGTAGAATATTTTGTCTGCCTCTTCATCTTGATTGGGTTGTCTATAACAGACTACCACCATGGTATTTATCATGTTGGCCTTCCCTCTGATTCTTAACCATAAACACTCAACCCTATTGCCACCATCATTGAGCTCTAGACAAAACGCTCCCTACCATGTAAGGCTACTCTCCTTCCTCACCCATCCCTTCTGAAGAGTTTATAACCATCTATTGCAGTACTTCAGCTGTGTGTGCCATCTCACTATGTTTCCATGATGACAACTATGTCATAGTTTTCCTGATGTGCAATAGTTTCCAGGTCCTCCTGTTTGTTGCCCATGCTGCATGCACTAGTGTGATGCGCTTCAGTTGGGCTGTTGATCCCACCACCTTTTGGTGTGGACAAGCCTCAGTTCCTACATAATCATTCTTGTGTATTCTGACACATCAACAACCCCTGCATCTTTGCTGCTGCATGGATCTCCATGCTCTACCTCCACTGAAAGAGCAGATTAGGACACTGTTCCTCAAACTTTATTAACCCAGGCTCATCTCTAGTGGTTTTATCCCTCTCCCCCTTCAAATCTAGTTTAAAGCTCCTTCAATGAATAGTGATAACTCCTGCGTCAAGACCCTTTTCCGACTTTGAGACGTGTACCCCATCTGTCACCATCAGGCTTGATGTTGTGTAAACTGACCCGTGATCAAACCACAAAAATTCTGCTGGTAAGAGAAGGCTCAGAGCCAGGTATTATCATAGAATCATAGTATTAATCTGCTGGCTCTTCTATTTCTTCCCTCATCATTCTTTGCAAGTGAAAGGATGGAGGAGGATGTTACTTGTGCTCCTGATCCCTTAAACAGTCGTTCCAAGCCACTGAAGTCTCTCTTGATTGCCCTCAGGTGTCTTGTTGCAACTTAATCACTGCCTACCTGAAAAATCAATCACTGGATAATAATCTGAGGGCCATACTACGGTAGGAAGCTTTCTCTTCACATCTTTAACCTGCACACCAGGGAGGCAGCAGTCTTCCCTAAGAGAGGTGGGTCTGATATGAATATTGGACTTTTTGTTCTTTTCATGTCTTCTATAACAACGACCCATCTTTTTTGCTTTATGGAAGCAGTTTTCACACAGGGCATATGACAACTTAACTTTGGTGACACCCCCAATCTAGATGAACCATTGTCCTCTGTCACTCTTTCATTCCAGTTGCAGAGCCTTGCACCTATTTTGCAAAGGCACCTGCATCAGAGAGGAGACATGCCTGCCACACTGGACCTGAACTTGTTGCCATTGCACCCTATCACTTAAGTTGCTTAAGGCAGGCAGAGAGAGGATAGGGAATCCTCCATATCATGCATTCTGTCTGCCTGTTGGGCCTGTCTCAGTGAAGGTAGGGTGAGATTCCAGTAGTCTCTCTCTCTCACAATATCCCCAACATACCCCTTCCCAGAGCTCTACCACTAAGCAGAAGAGTCACTCTACCTGGGCACACCTCTCACATGCATGCTCACTGCTGCTGTTTGATATTGGCACAAAAGCAGGGCACAGCCTGCAGCCTGAGACCTGGGCAGCAGTGTGTTCCCACTGGAGCTCTGTCTGGGCAGCTGCATCAGTCATGGCGTGTTCTGAGCTTAGTGAGACCATGGCTTTCTGCCGGGTGGACACCACTGCTCTCTGGTCAAGCTGACAGAACTTCAGTGCGTTTCTGCCAAACTGCTGTGCAAACTACCATACCATGTATTGCATAATTCCTGGTTGCTAAAGCTCCCTAAAGACTTCTTTTACCTGTGAGGGTTCTTGGCTGCCATGGCTCCTGGCCCTGCTCAGGTCTTGTCAGCCACTGTTACATGACAAATCTCACGGCTCCCCCTGAGGCCCCCTGGTTTGTAAAAAAGCCCTGTTCACTTTGCTTGAGTGCTCTACTCCAAATTGTGCAGGCACTGGAGACACTCATCTTGGCAGCTGGGTCAGATAGATAGGTAGACAGACAGATAGACAAATGATAGATAGATAGATAAGATTAGCACATTTCGTAACACTAGGACAACCAGTGCAATACACTGTGTCTTTAGAAAAGACAGCAGTGAAACTCATGAAGTTTATGTCACCTAAAGTAAGTATCTGGAAATCAGGGTGATTTTTCATGTCCTAGATAACATACGGGTTGTCATATGAGATAACATTTTGAGGGACAGAAGAAATAAGAATTTTACTTTCTATTTAAACTGTTTAAGAGGAACCAGATCATGTAGCCAAATATCTTATTTTGAAAAGAAAAATCTTAAAACAGGTAAAAAATGAATCCAAAATACTCATAAATCTTTAAATGATACTATGTTATAATAGGTTTATGCATTTTATTGTAGACCTACATGGACATTTGAAGCCTAGTGTAGACCTTTGAGACCTCAAGTACTTAGGGCTGGCAGGTGACACTTCTAAATTTGATGCAATGTTTAAATGGGTTTAGAAGGAAGTGCCTTTTTCTCCTTCTTATTAGATGTTCTTATAAGATGGGTTTGGCTTTTTTTTTTTTTAAAAAAAAAGAAGTATTTATTTTCTCTTGCACAGAACAATATCTTAACACAGACTTGGAATGTTCAAAGTTATAGTTTTCTGTGTAGTTTTCATATAGCTGAAGGGTGAATGGACTGCGATGAAGGTTAGAATACCCCTTATTCCAGTGTCCCTTGGAGGTAGAAGATGGGGAAAGTGGCCAAAGAAAGATCTAATTTATCAACTAAAAATCCTGGCTTTGCTGGGAATATTTGTTGCAGTATTTCTCTAATGAACAGCAATAAGCACTGTCAGAGACATGAAATATTTGAATATTAGAAGAGAAATCCTCTGCTTTCATGAGAAATGTGCAGTCGTCTTACACATCCATACTTGCTTTGGCATCATACTGTGAAGTGTATATCTTCCAATAATATTTTTAAGGGGAACTTCTTTATATTTCTCTTTGGAGAAGAATTTAATATACTCTTTTAACCTTTTCTCCTAAGGCCATACTCTGCCTCTTAAAGTTCGTATCTTTAGATGTTCTCTGTTTGAAAGAAAAGCTTCATAACTTTCAAATTACACAAACTTTCTAGTGATTCTAGTACACTAGTTCTGACTCAAGAAGAAGTTTGGTAAAAGAAAAGATTTTGGAATAAGTTTGATGAAGATAATGTGTCTTTTTAAAGTATTATAAAGTACCAATGTTAATTATTTAAAGACATTGTTTAAAATATTTTCTATTATCAAGATTACTGTGATCTTAAGAATTTTGGAAGTTGTTAGGTAAAAGAATATGAAATGAAATTTTATGTCATCTGTACAAAGAAATTATTGGCCTGTATCTACTATTGGAGGATTAGGAGTTACATAGCTAGATAGAATCTATAAACAAATATATTTATTAATA
>NW_009944854.1:0-240 GCF_000696875.1 Nestor notabilis
CGCTGGAGCCGCCGCCGCCTGCCCCCTCGGCTTTGTACGAGCGTCTTAAAGCAAGTCGGTCTGGACGTTTTTGTAGCCGCTCTGCCAACAAAACGCTTGAAGTGATACCGAAATAATGATCTCCAAAGTAAAGCCAAGAAGAGGTCTCTTACCTGGCAGCAGTCCTGTGGGCGATGATCAGCACCTCCTCGGTGTGCCCTAAGCGTGGCTGTGGGGCAGAGGCTGGGGGGGGGGGGGGGG
>NW_009944854.1:258-9299 GCF_000696875.1 Nestor notabilis
GTGGGGTGCCCTGTGACAGATCAGGTGGGTCCTTGTTTGAAAATGGCTCGCCCAAAATGACGCTGTGCATCAACCAATTGTATGTCACTGAGGGGGAATACGTATGTATCCCGCTTGTCTCTTCCCATTTTTGGTGCCACAGCTGGGAGGGGAGGAATGTGGGGATGACACTAAGCTTCCATGACCAAGGCAGATTGTAGGAGCTAGGTCAAGCCCTGCTTGGATCTCTCTTGTCCAACCTGTTCTAAGGAGTGGAGGCACTTCCGCCATACCCTGGTGCGCAAGGCTGCGTGAACATGACATGCGGGAGTGACTCCTGGCAAAAGGCTGCCTCAGGAATACCTCATCTTCTTCCATTCTGCTGGTGTAAAGCTAGGAATTTGTGTCAGTTATCACAGAGAAACAAGAACCAAGTTCTTATCTTAGCCTTAACTTGAAAAAAAAAAACCCAACCAAGCAAATGAAAGGGCCTTTAACGGGAGATAGTTGTTTTGATTTATTGCTGTCCTTAGTTTGAGCCACTGTGAGATGAGAAACAACAGAAATAAGCATTGTGCTCACCCTTATTGTCTCATGACTTGAAGTATAGTTCTTGTTTCTTATCCTGAAGTTCCTACTTCTCAAGCTTTCTACACTAAGGGATTTTTATTTTTTTTTAATAGTTATTGTACTTAGGAAATACAATCTTGTATGTAGCTGTTAAGCTTTTTCATTTTCACAAGTACAGCTATGCTAGTAATATATGTTTGTCTATCTTCAAAATTACTTGCCTGTAGCATTGTTTTCAGAATAATATTCACTGCTGCTTTGCCAGTGTGAAGAATGAAGTGTTATATTCTGTGTCAGCTTTCAGCTCTTTGTTATTGTCCATCGAAAAGCCTACATGTCCTGAAGATGCTTTTTGTCTGGGTCTCAGAGCAGTAGGAGCACTCTAGAAACAGGTCTCTCTTTCATGAAGTTTGTTTGGAATACACATTTATTTGGTCAGAAATAGTTGGTGGTAAGGGGTAGCGTATATGCCTTCTTTAAAATGCCACCAAAGGTTTAAGCTTTTCCTGAATCAAACTTAAGGCTGAAATAACTTCAGCAGTGAAGGGTTTACAATGTTTATGGTTGTGGGAAGAAAGAACACATATGTTTCTGTAGAAAAATTATCACAAGCCTTAAAAAATAAATAAAAAGGGTGGCTGCAGTTTTTAGTTATCCTACAAGCCTCTATTTCCATTAGCAACTCCGATTCTTTGTATTGATTTGCACGTGCTTCAAACTTTGTAAGTACAATAGCAGTGCCCTCCCATGACGTTACTTCTGTGGATTAGAAGAACAAGTCTCCACAAAGTTCATGTGACAGTCTTCTCCTTTTAAACTCCCACCCAAAGTTTATCTTGTATCATGCAGATATATACGTTAGGAGCAGATGAATCTCGTCGTAAAAGTACTAATGTCTTTCCTCTCTAAAGGTCAGAGGATGCTGAGTCAGATGCAAACCTCTTTACCTTTGTCCAGGTGAATCACACCTAAGCATGTGCTGTAAATTCTAATAGAAGTTAATTGCAACAAGCATGATTAATGTCTATATTGTTAATAATACCATCTATAAATACTTGCTTTAATAAATGGATGTTACTGGTAAATAACTTTTAAATATTACAGTGGACAAAACTCCTATGCAGGGTGATAGTTGTACCTGACAGTGGTCAAGCTTCTGCTGGCTACATCAGTTGTCAGGAAACTTTAATTTGCTATAAGGGCTCCACTTTCATATCTTTATTTCTTAAACATCCACTAACTAAAGAAGTTTTAACACTATTGCTTTATAGTCTGATGTGAAGTTGGGCTGCACAGATGTGGTACGTTTGTGGAGGAGAGTAACATCCATCGAACTAGAGTAAGGCCAGAGAAGAGATGGATCCAGGACTTGTGTATCTTCACTGTTTTAATGGACTTGGAACCTCCTTTACTGCTCTGAGATGTCATATACAAGGTCTCTTCAGCTGATTGATGTGTTGCAGTTAGGCCTGACTGGTTGAAAAGCAGTGGGCTCACAATGAATACGTTATTACTGAGTTAGAGTTGAACTTGCAGAAAAGTGTATGTACCCAATTCTTCCTGTGTGGTTAAGGCTTTTGCTATGGTTATGGTGCAAAGAAACACACTAGGGAAAACAGCTGTTTTACTACAGGATATGGCCTGTGCTGCTGAAACAATGATTTGTATACCTAAAATTGTATTTTGCTAATATTTCATTGCTTTGAAATGCTGACAGTTCATTCTGAACAAAGGGAGGCTGTCAAACATACTGCATGCCTGCAGGGTGCTTAGCAGATAAGATGTTCATGTAGTATTGAAAACTTTTCCCAGCTATAAATATTTTCTTTCCAGATATAATAAAGGAGCAAAATCGAGAGTTAAGAGGTACACAGAGGGCTATAACCAGAGATAGAGCAGCACTCGAAAAACAGGAAAAGCAACTGGTAAGTAGAGCAGGGAACTTTATTTTATTCTAAAAACAAACACACCCCTCCAGTACAGGAGAAAAATTGCAGAGTTCTAAAGATACAACTCAATATATAACAATTGAACACTAACAAAGTTGTCTTCCCCTTTCTGAGTTTTTCGTTATTGAAATTATGTTGGAAAAAAATTGACTGTCTAAAAGTAATGCTCAGTCTTTAAGGTAGGAGAGGCCTGCAACTGTTTAGATAAAAATAACCATGTTAATTTTTTCTCTCCATTCTCAGAAAGAACCTTCTGAAAGATAAAGAATGCTAACAGGCTTGTAAATCAGTGGTCTTGTGGTGGAAAAACTAGAAGAAGTGTCTGCTCTCATACGTTACCTATGTTTCATACTTGAAAAATTAGGATATCATCAGTATTTTTATTCATATAGAACTTAAACTAGCTAATAATAGTAAAATAATCTGCCTAAATTAAGATCTATTTAAAACTTTTTGTGTATGAGCTATCAAGTATTCAGTGAATAGCTGCTGCACCTGTGTGGCAGTATAATCGGATAAATGGATGTGACAGATGGTGGAGTTTTGATGCATGAAGACATGCTCAGACTGTGGGAAAAGCTATGCAAATCCAGCCACTGTTTCAGTAGTTACTGAGGTGGTGTTTCATGGCAGCAGGTCGTATGAATACCAAGTGCTAAGAATCAAAGAGATGGGAGAAATTGTTTCTGGAAGCTTTGAACATGTAAGATATAGCAGGTTCCTCATAGATAAAGTATTTTTCAGTATGAGATACTCTGACTCTGGAAATAACCTAAATTTTCATGAATACTCAGGTTGAAGTTTTGATTACTTACTACAGTAAATTGTTTCAGAAATGTTGGATTTCTAAGGGGAAGAAGAAAGGAGAAGTGAAATATGTCTTTGAAAAAGTTAAAATTTGCTGGTAGGACAAGAGGATCAATGGACAATTAATATTAATCTTCAGGGTCAGATCAGGTGAAAAAGGACCAAGGTCTGTCAGTCCATCTCAGAACACTTTGTTGGGTACTTTTCTTTCCTTAACTATGACATACTACCCTGAGAAAACCCAGTTATATTAATTCTACATATAAGTATGCCTTAAAGTATGCAGACAGTTCTGTTTCAGTTCAGTAACCTCATATGACTATCTGAATTTTGATTATTTTTTTCCAGAAGAATGCAACTGACATTAATAAGCTTGCCCCAGACCTCTCAGAAGCAAATAATATATTGCAGCTCTTTACCCAAATTATTCTTACTTGAGAATAAAATCACTTATACATAGGGTGTGATTTCTCGGCCGGATTATCTGCAGTGATTTCACAATGGTTCGTGTAGGTTTGTATTTCATTTTGAAAATCATGTTATAGATGCTACGTAGGTATTTCATCTCTGTGAGAAATCCCTATTTTCAAATGTTTGCTCTTAAAATTAGGCTGCAAACTAGTGTTTGCCAGTGTGCAAACTAATCCCTCCCATTCTTCACTGTTCTTGAGGTATGAGGAAAAAGCACGTAATGTTCTGGGCATGCTACAGAAATCTGGTTTTCTGGTCTCTGTGAGCTACATACAAAGAGAACAGTTTTATGTGTATTTGAGGCCTCTAATGTTTGAACAGTCCTATACTCCATATTTGCTCATCTGTACCTTCTTGGATTAAAAATAGTATGTATGACACAGCCTTTCAGAAACTGTGAATTTACAGAGATGACTTCGTGCCAGTGCTATCTCTGTAATAAACTTTACTCATGATTTTTCCTAGTAGAAAAGCTAATACAGTGGGTTGGTTGCCTTTAGGCATGACCATTTTGCCTATCCTGGAGATAAGTATTACCTTTTCAGAGCAACATCTCTTATAAGTGCAGTTTTCTGGGCCACCAGTGCACATGAAGTGAAGCAACCGTGTTCCCGTAGCAGGTATGTTCTCCTGAGGAGTCACGGGAGAAAGCTGGTCTTTAAAAGCTGCTTTGACTTAATGGTAAAAATCAAAATATACAACTGGACATGTACAAAGAACTGAGATATTGTGGTAAGCCCTTCTTAAAAAGACTGAGAAGGAAAAATCAGCTGAAAAGTTTACGTTACCAACTCACAAAGCAGAAGGCATACTTTGAAAAATCCCAGCTGACACAATTATTTGTGTCAAACTGTTTCCTGGTACCTCTGGGCTAAATACCCACTTTTAGGTTTGGATGTTTTGGTTTTTTTGAAGTGTTATTCCCTATCCAGATATGTAAATGAAAGTGCACATATAAATGAATGTGATGTTCTGAAGAAATAAAAGTCTTTTGGGGAAGACTCTGCTACCATGGTATAATGCAGTTTTATTGCGTTTTCTTCTTCTGGTCACATCATAAGAGCATTATATTTGTTATACTAAATAGTCTTGCTAAAAAAGCAAAGATGACTATGTAACATTAAATGTCTTTAAAAAAAAATCAAGAGGATAGTTAACTTTTGGAATTTAATTATTAGGCTTAATTATAGTCTTTGAATGAATGAAAAATTTGTAGAATTAATCTTAATGCCTTTCTTAACAGGAACTGGAAATAAAGAAAATGGCTAAAACTGGTAACAAAGAAGCCTGCAAAGTGCTAGCAAAACAGCTTGTACAACTGCGGAAGCAGAAGAATCGAACTTACGCTGTTAGCTCTAAAGTCACTTCTATGTCAACTCAAACAAAGGTCATGAACTCTCAGATGAAGATGGCAGGAGCTATGTCAACTACAGCAAAAGTAAGGTGTTACAAGACATTCTTTTACATTACAATGCAGCATATGGTTGCAAAAGTTAAATTGTGTTATTTTGTTTAAGGTAATTTAAGGATAAAACCTCCTGCTTCATAATCTAAATGGTGTTGAGGAACTGTAGTTTGATTCATACTATGAAATATTCCCCTAGTCAATCCAGCCAGTTAGCACCTAACTAAGCATATTTTCTTGGGCTGGATATCTGTCAAATGTTAGCATGATAAAAATGAACTAATGCCAGTGGAAGAACTTGCTTAAGCACATAAAAGAATCCCAAACCATGCTGCTGGTGTCTTGCCTGTATGTGTTGTCACAAGCAGTTTTTACATGGAAAAAGTAGGGCATGCTTCATCTAGAAATCAAGGCATTGTATCACAGTAGTTTTACAGCTTGTGCAAAAAGTAGGTTATTGCCGCAGATCTTATGTTCCTAAGGAAGTCTAATCTGGATTTCCCTGTCATTCTCACTCTCCATGTTCTAAAGAAACAGTATTGCATTAAGTTTTCTCACAAATCTTACCTCATGAAAGAGTTTGAAAAATCGGAGTTATCCGAGTTCATTGTGCACTTTCCCTATTTCCCTGAATTAATGAACAGAGAGTTCAATTTTGGCAAACAGGATTGTACAGCTTGAGCTGTAGGAAACAGAGTTGGCACACATCATTGTAGACAAATTGTGCTTTTATCACAGTCCAAGTTAAATCCAGTTATGTGCCATTTAAACACAGTAATGCAACGCAACTTAGTGTGGGAAGTGATTACTGCTAAGGCTTTGCTATCAGGGATCTTTTAGAAGCAGTATGTTGGCAGCTATCAGCCATTCAGTGATACAAAGTTGTGGCTCTCCTGCAAACTTGCCATCCTTCCTGGCTAACCCACAAAGACTGTCCATCCAATCAAGTTAAACAGCTTACTGTTAAACTTACAAGTTAAACACTGCTTCCTGCAGTGGTGTTGCATGTGAACTAGTTGGTCTTGCTTTTTAATTATTGTGTGGTTAACTTGGTTTTATCTGCAAGATGTCTTGGACTAAATTTATCAAAACCAGTGTCAGTAGACTGATTATTTTTCCTTATTGACATGGGAAGTTTAAAGAAGTATTCACTTGTTCATTTTGAACTTTATAAACTATTCTTAATCTCATACAATCATCAATGAAAAAATATATGGAATCAGTTGCTTCAACAAGCAAGATAAATACATGAATATGAAGCTTTCAGAGTATTTTCTGTATACTTTTTAGCATGTTTGGCACTACTTTTGGACACGGTAAAGTCATCTACAACACTTGCAAAAGAATTCTAAAGAACCAACATCCTCTAAATCCAGAACAACCTTTTAAATTCAAATAATGTAACTGTGAACACAGTCTTTTACATTCAAGTAACATTAGAAGCATAATACACTGTCACTTTAAACAAACTTGGACACAAAAGCAGAAGAGCTTCTATGAAGCCAGTAGCAGCTGTAGTAGCTTGATAGCATCCCTTTTAATTAACCAACTCTTATCTTTTCAAAGCCGGTTGAAACTTTATGTCTGAATTGCTCATGTTTATATTTAGGTTTAGATGTCCCATGAGAGGTACAGTAGCTTGCTGCTTAGGAAAGAAGAAAGTATTAAATACCAGTGCCTGCAAAGGCAATGCTGCATACCTGTAGTAAATCAGGTGAAGTTTATTACACTATCACAAAAAAATCCCTACCCATTACAGAGGTTCACACTAAGCTAATATATATTTCCTGAACACTTGGATATTTGCTTTTCAGAGAAAAGTATTTTTTCAAGTAAATTCTGACATAAAGAAACACTTGCAATTTAATGCCTATCCTCTAGTGGTGGCTCAAATAAATATTCCTTACTGAATAAAAAACCTGTAGCTATTTATCTCATTGAAAGTAAGGCCATAGCCTGCAAGTAAAGAAGTGTTGTCTCATTCTTTTCATTTAGATCAGGCAGATTTTTCCTAATACAAAGCCAGGAGAAGGGTCGTGGTACAAAAAAAGATGCATACATTTAAAAGCATATCTATTAGTGTAATAAATAGCAAAATTTCTTACTGGGTGCAGACTGTGCTATTGATCTGTTGTGTGTCTATAATTTTTTATTAGAGAAGTCTTATTCCTTCTTAAGGTACATACTGATATTTACTAATGTCATTGTATGATAAAAGGTTTTCTCAATATTAACAGACAATGCAAGCAGTTAATAAGAAAATGGATCCACAAAAGACACTACAAACAATGCAGAATTTCCAGAAGGAAAACATGAAGATGGAAATGACTGAAGAAATGAGTAAGTTCCGTACTGCAGGGAACAACTAGCTGCAGCCCACAGTGCTCTTGGAAGGGTAGAACCAGTCTAGAAACACTTATGCTACAAGTTTTATATCTGCAATTAATGAGATTAACAGCAAAGTGAAGAGCAAATAAAACAGTGCATGTCTGAGCAGGGAGATTGAGCCTTTAGCTTTTTGGTAGCTCTGAATACCAAATCTACATCCCATTCCTTCCCATCTTCATGCAAAACACCCATCATACTTCTAGAAAGAACATACTGGAAGGGAAGAGTGTTTGAGACCAGTTCAAAATCTTGTTGGCATAACTGGTAGGGGGACTTGAAAAAATGTCCTTTCTGTAGCTGATAGTTCTGCATGTGCTTGTTCTTCTGGGACACCTAATTTAGATGTTATTGATAATTTGAGCTTTACATTCATGGTGCTTTGTCTCCTTTTTTTATTTTAAGCTACAAATAACCTCTTGGGGAGTGGCAAGTTTCTTATTCCCAATTGCATCTGTCCACTGTCACCTTAATAATACCAAACTTCCCAGTGTCTCCCTCTTATCCTAATCCCTGCTACTGTGTTAGCTGAAGGAAGTACAGTGGACTCAAAAGTATATTGTTGAGCAAGATGCCAATACCTCAACGGTGCAGAACTGTTTTGTTGCAATATACATTGTTAGCTGAGTAGTTAACAATTTCTCAGCTTACTTGGAAGAAGAAAAGGAAAGTGATTTTTATGGAATTATGGAAGGTGTTTTTAAGAAAAGTTAAAATCTAATGGGGAGGGAAATAGAGCAACTGAACTATTCTGGTGCAACTAAACATTATTATAACAGCAGTCATGTTGTTGCTTTAGGTGTACTCACAGGCTTTGCAAGGCAGAGTTGAGAAAACCTCTCCAATATACAGATCTTTTCTGTTGGTGTCTTATACAGTGGTAGTTCTACTACATTCTGGGAGGGTAGAAGAGTAGGAGGAAGGAGGGTAGATTATTTTAGTAACCTTTTTCCTTAATATAGCATGACTTTATTGTTTAATTTTTTATTTTCTTTCTTCTAAGTTAATGATACTCTGGATGATATTTTTGATGCTTCTGATGAAGAGGAAGAAAGCCAAGATATTGTGAACCAAGTGCTTGATGAGATAGGAATTGAAATCTCTGGAAAGGTATGGCAATTTTTATCCACTTCAGGTGCTTTTTCCCCCCTTCGTTCCTTTTTTTTTTTAACAGTTTATTCTAGCAGCCTTTCCATACAGTCTTATCCTAGAACTCAGCTTGTTGTAACATGTATTATGGTGACTGAAGTAGATTTCTGTCTTCTTCTAGATGGCCAAAGCTCCGTCAGCTACCAGAGGTTTACCATCTGCATCAACATCAAAAGCTGCTACCATATCAGATGAAGAGATTGAACGGCAGCTCAAAGCCTTGGGAGTCGATTAGCTCGATGGCAATATACAGTGTGCTTTCTAATTATGCAGCTACAGACAGATGTAAAACGTGCAAATACTCTTTCAGTGCAACTGTTGTGTAG
>NW_009944854.1:9330-82015 GCF_000696875.1 Nestor notabilis
TTGAAGCTTCAGGAATGACAACTTGAAGTTGGTACTGAGGGAAGGAGAAGGGAAGAATATTTTGAATCAGTTTACTAGAAGTACACTTGGTGTGTCTATTGCATGGAATCTGAGCACTGGACCAACCAAAGATGTAATTCTAATGATAAATTTATTTATACCTGATCTGAATGTGTCCTCTGAATTCAAAGTTTTCTTCTATCTCAGTTCCTGGTCTATCTTTAAATTGTCTGTGGCTGCTGGTGATGCCTCCTGGGATGGCACCTCTATGAGATACATCATTTTTATAAAACTACCACTATAGAAAAACTCTGTCTGTCATCTTAGCACAAATGAAACTTCACCTTTACTCTTTTGAGGAGACATAGCCTTGAAAGTCTAGCAAATTTAGGCAGAAAGAAAAAACATTTTATGTATTTCTTTCAAGTTCCTGTATTAACTTTGAGTTGATTAAATAATAGCTGGTTATTCTTTTTGCCAAAAGGGAACGATACAGTCCTTCTGCAGTTAAAAGATTAAAATTTGGTAGTGAACTTTGTTGCATGAAAGGCACTGATGGAACTATATTGTACTGTAACATAGCTGGTTGCAACAGAATTGCTGTGCCTTTATGTATATAAATCTTGTACCTTTGTGGTTTTTTCCAGAATAAGTCTTTGAAAGATGAGTAAATTGGTAATTAAGATGGTTTCACAAAGACTACAGTGAGACCTCTGTGCGCACTTGGACTCAGTGCTGAAGTTCAGAAATACACTTCAGAAATGCAGCGTGTGCACTTGAGAAAAGGACATTTGCCTGAAACAACATTTGTACATATTTTACAGTATTTCTTAATGGAAGATAACTGTGCATAATTGTTTTGTTTACTAAGCTGCAATTGATCACATTGATGAGCTAAATTAAATCTTAGTTTTGAGAACAATTTTGGATGATCCATAATAATTACTCCTCTAAACACTGTAATAAGTGTTCTGGTTCTGTGAAGGTTTTTCTATGGTCTCTGAACTGCATAAGCATGATTCTAGCTATAAGTAGAATGCATTAAGTAAAAACTGCTGATATTTTAAATAGATGACAAAGTCTGAGAATGCAGTTCCCAGTGATGACTTCCTAGATGGTGAGAAGTTCCTCATCCTTTACTCTGCTGGAGATTTGCCCCTCTTTTGTGCTGATGTAGTGGGGCTTTCACTGAACAGAAACAACAAAATCATCTTGGCTTTAAAAAGAGAAAAGCAAAATACCTCCTCCCAAGAGTGAAACTGGGATAACTATGGAGAGGACAAACTACAGAAAGAGACTTTGCACGGCTATAGAAAGTGTAGCAGGAAACTAGAACCTCTACGATCTACTGTTGTTGCACCATCCAGGTTTTGGCATAGAAGTGCAGGTGCTTGTTCTTTCTATTTGAAGGAAGTAAAGGACAAAATACAGATCTGTGAGGCAGTGGGTAGGAATGTGTAAGTTTATATATTGCATAAATCCACTATAAGGTGGTTTGTTTTGTTTTTTTTTTTTTTACAAGTTTTGTAAAAATCTAATAAAAGGCTTTTTTTTTTTTCCACAATGACTTTGTCCTCAGGAGGGTTAGCCTTACACCTCTGTCTCTTAGTGGTCTTTCTTCCGACTCCTTTTAGCTATGATAAACTTTACTTTGATCTGAGCTATAAAGCAGCATAACATTTGCTGTACTTGCTTGTGGCCCTTTAACTTAACATTTGGTATGGACTTGATCAACTTTGCATTTCCTTCTGTCTGTAACTGGATGCCCAAATACTGCTCTTAAGCACTGAAGGAGAAACCATAATGTGAAATTAGGTATAAAATTTTACTGATTGATTGTATTTTGATTGAATACTAAGGCTTATGGCCTTTCTGAATGAAGTTGTGTGCACTTTAACCTTTTAATGGCTGTCAAAAGAGAGGTTCTAAGGTCTTTCCTCTAGCTACAGGGTAGTTGATGAACGGGAATAAAGGTATCGCTTTTTGGTGTCAGTAAGACTGCTGAACTAAGGCTACTGTCACTAGCCAGTGTTTCTGTTAACAGTTACCTTTTAAGTCCTGCAGCTCTAAGTTGTATGAAGAACTTTAATTAGCAGAGTGAGAAATGGTGTAGGTTTGCAGGCTTGCTTATATTTATTTCAAATATAGTTACTATCTTGTAGCTCTTAACAAAATTGCATCCCCTACATAGAAACAAATTCCTTTCAAATCACTCTTAGCAAACTAAAAATACCCAACCCACTCAATCCTTAAACTCCTTTATCTTTGGTGACACCTTAATAGTTACTGAGTTTGAAAGTCCTCCATCCAAGAACAGCAATGCAATTGTGCACACACCTAAGAATGGCTCTAGTGGGGCAGACTGAGGTCCATCTTGCCTAGAATTCTTCTCCACAAGTGCCCATAAGCAATGCCCAGGAAAATCTGAGAACAAGATAAACATAGATGCCTCTTCCTCCCCTAATATTCTTTCAACCTCTTAACTGTTTTGAATTCAGAGCACTTCCAGAGCCATATGCGAGTTCCTCTATGTACAAGAGCTTGGGTTGGCTTTCTCATGTGAGCTTGTCCATATAAATAAACTTCTGGCACCCACATTTTTTAGCTGAGAAGTTCCACGGATTTTACCCCACCACACTAAAAACCATCACTGATTTTTCTTCTTCCCTAAGCTTCTTTCCAGCTTCACATGTTTACTCCTAGTTCTTAACATCATGCAAGATGGTGAACAGCCTGCCTTCATCCAGCATTTCAGTACAGTTTATAACTCAGTAGACCTCTATAGCATACAGTGCACACACATTAAATCTAAAAGAGAGACAGTAGCTTGAACAGTTATTCCTCTTACCTCTGATCACTGGCTTTGGCTGTATGGAGGCCTTTTCTAGGTCTGTTGTGTCCTTCAGATGAGAGGGACAGAGTGCTACACAGTACTCCGGAGACAGTTGACCCACAGATTTATGCACTGCCACATCATCTTGTTTTATCCTCTGTTCTAGTTTTAACACCCTGCCTAAAGTTATCAGGGGAAAATTAAGAGGGGAAAAACAAACCACCCACTACTCGTACCTTTATAAAGCTACCCCTCAGAAGCCTTATCCAGAGGTTTTTCCCCAGTCAAGTGTGATTTATGACAATTAAAGCCACTTTCTTTAAGTCTAATGGTTGCAGCTGCAGCACATTAAATTGATTGCATCCAGCTTTTTTCTTTAAACAACTCTGCTCTAATTTGTTTGTATTTCTGGGTAACAGCTAGATGTGCTTAAATGGTGGCTGCTTCCTCCGCTTTGCCTTTTGTCATTCTTTTGCAAGAAAGTGGCATTATTTGTCACCTTTCATTTTATTTTGCTATGCTTCTGCAATTAGCCTCCACAGCTTATGGTAAGTCTGCTCTTGTATTAACTATTACAACATGCTAAAATGACTAAGTGCATCAGCACAATACACAACTGAAAAGATGTTACTAAAACAGAACTACAAACCATTACCTGGAATACCAAATGTATAAGAATACTTTATTGGAAGGGGGGGAAGAAGGGGAGAAAGTACAGGCTTACAGCATTTCTAAGAGCCTTTTGTAATTAAGAAAATAATTTAGAATATAAATAAGTTTTATATATATCAGATAGTTTCAACATACATAACACTAGATCACATAACATGAAAGGTACACAAATGGATGCCACCACCTTCACCGAGTGCGAGTCTTCTCAACTGTATTTATCTTTCATCCTTTTGGAAAGTTCACGATCTGTCAATACATGGGGTGAATAAAGGCTTACGGCTTGGTCTTTCTCTGCTATAGTAGGTAAGCTATGCTAGTGATGGGAACAGCCTGAAGAGATTACATACCACAACACTTCCCCTCTGAGTTCTTAAATTGAAATTTTCTCCCAAATTAAGGGGTTATAGTAATGCATTCATCCATAAAAATGTATTATCTTAAATCCAGGAGCCTGATTTCCATAGCTGAAGAGGGCTATGGTCACTGTAACAGGTATCATAGATAATTTAAAGTACACTAGAGAGAGAGCACTTAACTTGTATGCGCTACTTCTAAGTGGTCTTGAACATTAAACTCCTTTTGCTTTCTGTGGGCCTATTATCTGGACATTTTCTAAATCATCCAGTCTATTTTATGGAAAAATAAAATGTATCTGGCCAGTACTACTTGTGTGTACTCACTTAATTTCAGCCCTGGGAAAACAGTCAAAAATACGTAGATGGTAATGGGTGATTCTAATAACAATGAGCAGGGCTGATGAGATGGCTGGATAATCTATCCCTGGTGAGTACTGCAGTCATTAATTCTGTTTTCTCAGTGCCTGTCTTTCTGGTAGGTTGAGCTCTGGCACTGGATTTGTTTCTCCCAATTATCTCTCTAGGCTAGGGGATGACAAATAAGGGATTATTTTCAATTAGCGGGGTGTGAGAGAATGGGAATGTGCAGTGCAGTATATGCTTTGAGTGGATATTTATTTCAGAGGGCAAGAGTCTTCTCTTTTTGGTTTAGCACACTATCTCTGGTGTGAGTATGTCCAAACACGGATTTAATCAGATAAAAATACAATGCAGAGTAAACCCAAAGTAATAATACCACTTGATAAGTGTCTATTTTTTTTCCCCTCAGGTCACGAAGTCTTAAGGTAAGGTAAATCATATCCCAATGTTTATATCTAAGCCTTTCCAAATCAAACTTTAAGGTATATAAGAAGTTAATTACCTCTGATAACAAACAAAAAAATCACTTCTACTTGGCACCTATTTAAGGCAGTCAAATGGTACTCTGAGGCAGAGCATCCAATGGGAATAGTGTTGACACTTCCATGCTAGTAAGCTTTATCTGTCCTAAATAATGACAGCATTCATGGCCCATTTCTAATGGCTTTGTCCTGAACTTGCACAACTGATTTACCTGAAATGATTCACGTGGAGGTGTACAGCTGTTGTGAGCAGGCAGCTGAGTTTGAGCCATTCTTTGGAAAGGCAGCTCTTCAGCTCGTGTTCCTCTATCTGGCTCTTAGATCTAGTGGGAGTCCCACAAGATCCCATGGGTATATCCCATCCTTGGCCATAACTAGATATGCAGCGGTGTCACCACTGCTTGTTTAAGGTCCCTTATTCACCTTCTCTTCCTTGAAGTTCTCATTTTTCACTGATGTTCAGTGTACACTGTGAGAGATGCAACCCTGCTGTGTACTTAATGGCTTACAGCCTCACAAAGGTTAGCACAGTTAGCTACTTAGCACGGGGGTGCAGGTGGGGGGTGCAGCACATGCATGGACATGCAGAGGCAACAGATCTTCTATATATCTTCTATGGCTGCTGATACCCAGCTTCTTCACATACAAGGTGAAGGCTTTGTTTCCTGATGCTTACGGGTACCTATGTAGGGTTCTCCATAAACCATTAAATGTACCACAGAAGCAAAAAAGGCACAGCACAGGGAAACTGCAACTAGTTTAACTTGGAAAGCATTTCTAGGTGAATAATGCATAATAGGTTAAGCAGAGACTACCAACTCTTTAAATATATACAGTAGCATTTCTTTCCAACCTTTTACATTAAAATCGGGCCTTTCACAACACACTGCATCTGAAACTCACGAGCTTGTAAGAGAAACAAGTGCTTCACTGATTTTTCTTTTTGTTTTAAACAACACAGTCTTTACAGTATTTACAAAAAGCAAAACAGAAATCCACATCTATACACAGAAAAGCTTTACCGGCATTCGTGGTGCTCCTTGATAATAGAACTAAAAGCGTTCTGATGTAAACTTGTCTTCACTCTTTTTTCCCTTTGTCTTCTGTTGCAAAACCAAACTCTCACAACTTCTTTCTCAAGATTGAGCCCCTCAGCCATCCTCATAATTTCCTGAGAAGAAGGCTTACTTTGTTCTCCAAAGTGCCTCTCTAGGGCTTCTTTGGCAGCGATACTGGATAAAGGGATAAAATTTCACCTTTAAAAACTTCTCTGACACATTCAAGCTTTCACCTCTGGTTCAGGAGAAGGGCCAAGTAATAGCACTGAAGATAGTGACTTGTTTTGTTTCCTCTTTTCCAATGTAAAGGAAACCCACAGAGCTTAAAGTACACTAGCTCTTTGCTGACACGAACAGCAAGACATCACGCAGAATTTCATCAGAGATTAATTTAAAGGCAAAACTGTCATCACTTCTGGTGCAGTTTCAGTGGTAATCATGAAATATTTATGCTCCTTGATGTTCTTTAGGAGAAACACTAACTAGGCATGAATGGGATCAACAAGAATTGGAACGAGCCCGACCACCCATTCTGCCCCAGTCATTATTTTCTGGCAGAGTCTTAACCTGTTCCATCAGTGACCAAAGTTGAGCGGTTCCATAACAAAAATAAGTTAAGATTACTATCTTTTCTTATTGTCAGGTAGAATTTGCTTCTCGTTTGTGCTACACGTTCTCAGAAAGTATCTGCGACATGTGTCTATGCAACAAGGATGCACCCAGGACTGGCTTCAGCAGCAGCTGTAATTTCTTTGGGCACAAGAGGGCACTTCATGCATTATTATGGAAATGAAGTGTAAGTCTGTTATATACAAAATACCTGCTGGGGTTCTACTTACTTTATTACTTCATCTGCAACATGTTATTGGTCTTCCATTTACAGGTAAGTATTTTGCAATATTTACTAATGTTACCAAAGCTACCTGATCAATAGCAATGTGATCTGCACACACAGAAGCATAGAAACATTATTATTTTTGACTAAGAGTTTCTTGGGCTTTGATCGAAGTGTGAAATAATATAGCTTCCACAAATTCAAATTAAGTAGTTTTTGCTCAGGGTATAAATAACCTAATTCAGTTTGTGCGACTTTTGTTTTAACTCTAGTTTGCCTTCAAACATCCATTAAGAAGTGCTAAGAATAAGGCTGCAGTTCAGATGAAGTCCACCTCCCTGATTAGTTTCATGTTGGACTAGGTGACCTTTAAAGGTCCCTTCCAACCCAAACTGTTTGATGATACTATGACTCAACAAAACAAGTCTTAAGTTGAATGTGAGAGGAGAAAGTACATGTTGTGGCTGTGGCACAATAGAACAGCCTACATCTTTGGGAGGTCACTCTATTGGGAATGATCCCTGTTCAAAGAACAGGCGCTTCACTGTAACGGGAAGAGCCAACAGCACCAGAGTTGCCCCCAGAGACAGACAAATTCCCTTCCTGCAGAAGAATACTACAGCTCCTTGGAGGCCCCCTGAGTGAATTCTTCACCAAGGATTATAAAAGTCTGGGATATCTAAAGGAGAAGGAAATCCCCCATGTTCTCATTGTGCCTATTTGGTAATCGGTTTTGTAATAAAATTTACCAGCCTGCTTGATTTTCTTATGGACTTCGGCTGGATAGATGGTAGATGTTGGCCACCAGAGGTGTGAGAAACAGGAGAAGGACTGTTTTCCCCTTTTGCTCATTAAAGTGTTTCTTTGGGAACTCCAAAGAATCCAGGGACAGAGAACAGGGATGAAATACAACATGTAAAAGCTGGCCCTCAAACTTCCCAGACCCCAATTCTCTGCTAAAGTAACACAATTTATTTTGGTATAAAGTAGAACCTCCCAAAATGAAAGCAAGGGTGCTCTGATACCTTATTCAATATATAAACATAATAAAATATGGGCAGAATTGGAATAAAGTGTTTCTCCTTATTAAAGTGTGTTATCATATGTTGAAACAAAGTCGTTAATTGGGGAAAGTTGTATATGTGGAGCAAGTTGGGGGGTTGGAGGGTTATGCTCTTATATTTTCATTGGAATGTTTAAAAATAGCAAAACATTTTCAAACATTCGCTATAGAGACTCATTAATAACACTTTGATTTTGAACCCAAGAAAAAGCAGCATCTTAGCCAATGTGGTTCCTAACATCTAACAACCTAAATATTTATTACCTTATGGTGGTTCTGCGCTTCCTCTTCCGCTCATTCACTCCGACTTTTTCATTGTATAAAGCTGTATTAAAACCAAACCAAAACAGTTACCTCCCACAGGGACTGGATCCCCAACCCCAATTATTCAGCTGCCTCTTTCACCCCGCTTTCTGAGGGACAAGTCGCCTCTCACTAAGCAGAAGCTGCTGCCTGCAGCTCAAGCCTGTGACACTGCCCAGGCAGTCAGCAGCTGCTGCCCACCACAGCCCCCTCACAAGTGATTCTTGCACTATGCCCTGCATGCATTAGGAGAACCTCTGGTTCCCAGTGCTGTTACAGGGGAAGGAAGTTTTCTACATTTGTAGTAGAAGTGTGTGACAGAAGCAGCTGCTTAAACAATGTTTCCTACCATTTAATACAACAGCAAATCCAAAAATTCACATTAAGACCATCTTCTCTTCTTCCCACGCTAGGCAAGTGCTGCACAGTGTAGTCCTGACTTTTGCTGTCACCTGCAGGCATACTGCTTCTGAGCACCACAATTCACCCAGCTGAAAAGGCTGTTCTTTAAGTCAACCCATTTCCTTCAAATCAACCAACCTGTCCTAATGTACACCTTGCCCAGTGAACTCACGACTTGTCGTGCAACTGGAAATTAACTAGGCAAAAGGGAGGGAATCCTCTAGCAGCAAAAAGTTTGCATCAAACCCCTCTATGTCACACTATTCTTCTTCAGGGTTTAAAGACCACTGTGTCAGCTGAACTCAAATCCTTTCCCCAGTGGCCACATCTCATATACTAGAGGGTAGAAGGAAGAGTCCTTTGCCAGTGAAGGACTAAATGCTAAATGGTCTGTCCTACAGATCCTAATAACAGCTCTGACATAGGTTACAGGATGGGAGCTAATTTGCTGGGATGGGATGGAAATAAATCACTTCCAGTAGGCCAAGTGGTGCTTCTGCTATTCTGCACCCTCCATGCATTTCAGTTTGCCTCTCCTTGCTCACCCCAAAGTACTAACCAAAATTTAATATGAGCATATTTTAGCATGTGCTAAAAACCCCTCTGGTTTATGGAAGACACCTACTAGTGCTTCAACATATGTATGGGATTCTGGTTTAAATGCAAACCAGCATATAAAGGATTTCAAATCTCTACCTCCTACTTGTTCTGCTTCCTCCAGCCACTTGGACAGTATTGATTTCAGTTTGCATGCGTTCTTGAAACTCAGCTGCAAGTTTTCAAACCTGCAGATAGTGGTTTGGCTGAACTCGGAGCCATGCACAGCAGCCAGCGCTTCTCCAACATTGGTTTGGGTATAACCTGTCAAAAAGGAAGAGAAACAAATACTTTTTTCGAGCTTTCTAGGAAGGGTTAATTTCCCTGCGCTGCTTAACCCTTCACTGCTGACTCTCACGAACAGTGTGTGCCTGCAATGTCCAGGCTGGGCTTTCTCCAGAGGTCTCTGTGCATGACTCTGAGCTCACCTCAGAGATGCGTTCAGTCTCCTGTTGGTTTCAGTGGAGTTTTACACCCTGAGATTAGCAATTTGAGGAGGATCCAGGCACCCCATATCTTTCTATAGATGGTGCAATGGCAATAAACTAATCCCTGGTGGCACCTCTGGTCTCCTGTTTATTTGCTGCCACAACTAAGTTGAAGCAATCAGAGAAATGCTGCAGTTTCCATGCAGACACTAACTTTGTAACAGCAGCTCCTTGCTCAGTGCTCTGGACACGTATCTGCCATGTTCAAGGGTCTGGCTCATCGTCCTCCCTTTCTGCCTCTGTGCCAGAAAAGGCAGGAACTTTTTAGATGCTGAATGTCTCACGGGACAGCTTTTTACCTCCGTTTTTATTACACTAACTCTGTGTCTCGGTCTCAGACCCACAGCCCATACTAACTCTGTTTTCCCTTGTAAAGCTCAACTGCAGATTAGTTTTCCTGTGCAAACTGCACTTTTCCCATCAGAACACCAAGCCCAAACTCTGTCATTTGTTTGCATCAGAGGAAGCTTTGTTCCCTCACAAATTTCATATGAAGATGCAGTAATAATTACAGTGATTAACAGCATAGGGCCTAGCAAACTTTTCCATTCCTGTGGCTGGCATTAAATTCTGGGGGTTTTGTTTTGTGGGGTTTTTTTTTTGTTTGGTTGGTTTTGGGTTTTTTGGGTTTTTCTTATTGTGGGTTTTGATTTTTTTTTTTTGTCAGTGTAATTCAAATAAAGGTGAGACAGGCTTTTACTTTGCAATGTACCTCTGCTCCCTACAGGTGAGAAAGACGGGGTTCACTCAGTCTACCTTTGTCCTCAGCTAATATTTTCCTGTGAAAGACAAGCACCCCACTGGAGACCATCTAATGCAATCCATCTTGCACCAGCCCCAGTAGTTATCAGACAGTAGCTACTGTACCTGTGTCCTGGAACAGGAAAACAAACCAGGAAGAGAAGCTTCCTACTGGTATGAAAGATTTGCCATGGATGTAACCCCTCTTGAACACTGAACTGACACTGCACCGTCAGATGAAGTGGGAAGAAAACGAGTATGAGAGGCTAGAACATGTGCTGCCCTAAGTTGCAGAAAATTTGGGGTTGTGCTATATTACACACCTGCTACTGAATGTAAATTAATAATAATTTTCTCTGCACTTAAGAGAATAATTTAAGGACAGGAGAATTTAAAGTAACTTTCTACATACTCAGTTGTGAGAAGCTGAAGTACATTAATTCTGTGCAAGCCTCCTAGGAGTGGAGAAAGTTTGTCAGTGCAAGGAAGGATTAGTTATGATGAGACAACGGCAGAGGCTAGACTATAAAGCATTTGGAAACAATTGGGCTTTCACTGGAATCTTTCAGCCTATTGTTCCCGGACATAAAGCACATACCCAGCTTAATTCTCCGCAGCTTAAATTCGTTAGCAAATTTCTCCAGTTCCCTGATTTCGGGGGAGTCCATGTCAACGGGCTCTTCGACTGACTTGCTCTTTCTGCGGAACTCCTGCTTGAAGTCTGCAGCAGTGGGATCCTCTGTGAGGAGGGACTGGTGCATGGGTGTGAAGCCGTGGCCCAGGGCACAGGAGCTGGCACTCAGGGCGTGCTCCGGGAACTTATAAAGGCAAGGAGTCAGGCTACCTGAGCAAAGGGAAAACGCTGTACAGTTACTCTCTACTGCTACACAATAAAAGCATGTCTACATCATCCCATAATCCCTGCCTGTGATAATTGTTACGTATCATCTGCAAAAGTATCCAAAAGTGAGGATCTCCAGGAGGGACGGTCTTTATCTTGTCCCAATACATGAAACCCGACCAACAGCCACTTTCACAGGCCACAGCCATCCTATTTCTTAGACAACTGTGATGCACTTAAATAAGATGGCAAATGGTCCCAACTTAAACAAATGACAATCCAAGGTCTCAGCTGGAATTCGGTGGCACAAGATTGTGGATCTATGTCATTTTGAGCCACCTAAAATGTGCCAGTCTCTATTTTCTGGTACAATGAATATTTCCACGTAAAGAGCATTTGATGCTCAGATATTAGCTTGGTTTAACTTCAGCATTAAAGTTGTTTGAGGAAAGTAAACAGGTAAGAGATCAAAGAAAAGAAAAGAAAAAAAAAAAAAGGCCAAAAAACCCAACCAAACAAAAAAAAAAAAAAGGAAAAGAAAATACCCTCAAAACCCCACAAACATCCCTTCCTCCTCATCCCAGAACACATTCAGAAGGAGTTGCTCAAGGGCAAATAAATATTATCTCACGCTATCTTTTGTTCACAACTATCAGACTCAGCAAGGAGATTCAGTTAAGAGTGAAGGCTGGAGTTTCTGCAAGATATTGTACATAGAACTAAAGAGTCTCTGACCTGAAGGGGTAAGAAAAAGTCATTGGAGAAATATAAACGCTCTCCAGTGTACCTGGAGCAGGCAGTGAACTCCAGGTGCTCAGGATATCCTTCCCAATTTTCTAAATCACACAAAACTTTGTAGCAGAACTCCATTAACCTCCCATCCCTTCCTCCATTCACTTTTCGTGTCTTCACAGCCCCGATTGCTCTCACCAGCGTTGGAGTTTCAAACCCCACGGGAATATTTTATACACTTCACATAAGATAACCAGAAAAAAATATGCAATTCTCAGAGAATAGAGGAAATGACTAAAAAGAGAGGAGGAGACTTGCTTTGCAAGGTGCTGACACTGTTTACCACATTAGGATGCGGCATGCTGCACGTCTGTAAGATACGACTCTGGGAGAGACTTGCTGACAGCATCTCTGGAGTTGCAGGCTTGATGCCTAAAAAAAAGTAAGGGTAAAAAAAAGAAAGGAGAAACATGAACGTGTGTTTAATTTGGAATGAAACAAAATGAACTTCTGAGCAATAGTGTTTGTTTAATACCTATTAACTTTTCCTGGGGATCTGAGCAATACCAGGAATGTTTGCAGTAGACACATAAATGCACAATGAAATAGGAGCATTTTCGCATTTACACATCATGAAGAAAGTCTGTACTCTGTCCCTATACTGATGTATTCATCTAAGCTGACTCACTTTAACTTTTCTTCATTTTTAAGTGAAACAAAACACTAAGTTTGATTTGGATTATCTCTGAGTCATTATTATTTCCCTGGAGTTGTGTTAAATTGGTTCACGGTATTATGTATCATTGACTGCTACTTGAATTTGGATAGAATAACAGTTCTTCTTCCTTACTTAGCCTGGGATATGGAAAATGAAGCAGGGTACTAGCATACATTCATGAGTGTAAAAATCCATAATCATCTGTGTGAGATTCTGCCTGCTGAATTCAGCTATCCTTCTATTATGTCACCATTTTACTTTATAGCTCCAGTCAGGGCTCCATCACTCCAGGTACTTACAATACACAGGTATATGGGGGACATCACACCTGGTCCCTCAAAAAGTGATGATCACCAGGGTAAGTGGGCATAGATGAGTGAAAAGAGCAGCACTGTCCCAGTCTTACAGAGAGAAATAAGATACAGTGATTTCCCAAGAGATACAGGGGATTGGAAAAACTCTGAGCACTGACCCCTAATTTCCTAATCCCTTTTCTAGTGCCTTAGTCCCAGTCCTGTCTTCTTTAGGCAACTCTCTTGAATCAGTCCCTCTAAAGGAAAACTGACAAAAATCAACACCCAGTTGAGGGTATGCTCTTACCTGCCATCACCCCATAGGTAGATGGTTGATTTCCATAATGACAGGAAGGCACAGAGTAATGAAGGCCTGTCAAAGGGTTTCCCAAAGTTGTCATGGCAAAGCGGATACGGGAACATATAGGAATTTGGATCAAAGACAAAACAGATGGGACTGGTGAGAAAATGTGTGAGGATTCAAGACACAGCATTTGAGTTCAGAGGCAGACAGTACCCTTACATGCAGTTTTTGTGTGCATTCAGTCAGCATTTAGCTCTGGGCCATAACCATGAGGTTAACGCTGCTGGAAGTCCAGACACTTGGCCAGGTCACACTAGATGAGACTGCCAGTACAATTAGTGAGATACCCTCTGAGCCAAGACCACAGGAATTGTCATGCTGTCATCCCAATGCATTACTTTTAGAATAACCTATGGGCATAACCCAGTTTACATGTACTGCTGAGCAAGGGAAGTTCAAGGAGGAGACCAGTTCCTCACACCCAGCTTCCACATGCCATTTCATTTAGTCTTACATAAGAACTTGCTCTGTGTTCCCATAAAATTGACTGGCTTCACTGTTGTGCAAACCCCACAGTGAACACAGGCATCAAGGAAGGCAACACCTTATGCATGCCCGAGACCTGGGCTTCCAAAAGCAGCAGTTTGGGATATTTGCTTTGAGGCATCCAGAAGTCACATTTTCTTAAGTACCAAGTCACCAAAACCATTTTGGAGAACTTTGGCAGGATGTTAGGGGAACAGGATGATAGATTCTGGGTTCTTCTAAAAGTTTAAGCCTAAATCAACATTTCCCATCATCGGCACCAAACCCCACACAGTTAATTTTTCTCTAGTGTTTCCACAGTTTCAGATCTGTGTTTAGTAATCACCAGTGCCTTAACAATCAGACAATGTTTTGCTGAATGCACAATATAAGAGATGTGCCTACTTATGCATGAGAAACACGCATAAGTGGGCACAGAAACGCATATACTGTCCCCTCTAACGACTGCTATCAAATATAATGTTAAAAACACAATATTATATATATAATATTAAAAAAATTGTGTTCATGAACATTCAAATGTGTAAACCTGCATTATAGAGCACGCATTCCAGCTGTTCCAAACAATACCATTAATTAGGGATTAGAATCTGGTTTACAACAGTAATCATAACAGTAAAAAGTCCTGTTTAGATATACGGATATAAATTCTACTAAAACAAGCATGCTTATATTAGTATAAATGCACTGAAAGTAAAGATTGCATTAACAATACTAAAGCATTTAGAGCAATTCAACTTTCCTGTTTAGAGAAGATCTAAACGTTTACTGTTATTTTTCCATTATTTCATAATCCATAGACTAAAATTTAAATGCGTAAAAGCAGCATTTTCAACTAGCTAATAAGGATTTAAAATTAACTAGCGTGGATGACGCTATTTAAGTTAAAGAACAACAAAGTGTTGAGGATACTGCAGAACGTCAGCTGTATCACAGTATTCGAACAGCACAGTATATTCACTGGTACAGTATTTGAACAGAAGTATATTCACCTGTGTTTTGTGATGCACAAATTCTCCTCCGGTGCCTTCAACAGAACGGCATTGTTTATTACAATTTCTGAATCTATGTATGAAAGTTGTAAACCTTTACCCATTACAGTTAGCACCCTCTGACACTGCTTCCACTCTCACAGGGTCACCTGCTAGATGCAATCCTGCAAACAAAATGCCCACTGACTACAGTGGTACTTGTCCTTGGGTGTAACTACAAAATATCAAACCCCAAATCTGAAGCAGATGAGCAAACACTTTTGGCTGGTTATAGAATCATAGAATAGTTAGGGTTGGAAAGGACCTTAAGATCATCTAGTTCCAACCCCCCTGCCATGAGCAGGGACACCACACACTAAACTATGTCGCCCAAGGCTCTGTCCAGCCTGGCCTTCATCATGTACTTTTTATTATGAAGCAGATGAATCTCAAAAATACCATTATGATGCAGATACATAAATTTGGCCTCAAAGAAAACTTAAATTCTCATATTCCCTACTATTACTATTAACCAGCAGCCATATTAGGATATCTTGAGCTCCCTGTCTGATGTTTAAAATCCTGTTATCTATCACCAATGCTCAGTTTTCTTTACTTACATGCTTTTTTTCCTTATTGATATGTTTTATTACCAATGCATTTCAGGAGAGGTCTAGTTTCTTGTTAAAAGTCCAAATAAAATTCTTACCTTAATGCAATTTCAAATAAATCATCATTATAAAAATAATTTCATTTTCTGTTCCTGAAAGCTTTCCTTCAACAATTCCTGTATTGCGGAATCTCACTTCTGCGGGTTTAAGGCTGCAAGAAAACTTTCTCTCTGTCTCTCTCTCAGATAGTTCAGTGATTACATAGTTCTAGTATTTAAATACAATTAATTGGATTATGTACATAAACACACCAAATTTAAAAGTACTGGTGAGGATTTTGCTACCAGTTCAGAACATCCCACTTAAATCTTAGTCTTGATTATGTATTATGCTTTGCAAAGCAATGGTTTTCCTTCTTGAAAGCATCCCCCAAATAATATTAAGACTTGTCCTGGCTTAGATACATTTCCTATTTGAGGTAACTTATATTATTTTACATTGTGGTTACACAATAAACAAACTTTCACTTTATTTACATGACACTTGTCTTTAAAGACTATATAGTCATAACAACAGTGACAGTGCTTGGACCTGTTCTAAGTTAATGCATTGGTAACATACTTGAGCCTAATCTTGGGACAAACTTAGAGAAAGCTATAAACTTAGGTAAACCACAAACATTCGGGGGGTTCCCCATTCCCTCATCACACGGTTTAGTGAAAAGGCTTCTAGTTTAGAGTCGTCCCAATCACACACAGCACTGATACCAAACACTTGAAGTACTGCAGAACTCGATGAACACTTATCATCCAAAAGCATTACAAACGAGAGTTACTGAAAGCGAGATTATTTTTAAAAGTACCTGTAGACACAACATTGGTGGCATGGTTAGAAACCGGCAGGCACTCTGCGGCGCTGTGATGCATTATCAGAGGCAGAGAGGGAGAAGAGTCAGAATTCAAGGGTACAAAGGTGTCAGATGAAGCAAACGCTTGGCAAGTCATACCCTCCAACAGGCAAAGAGCCGCTTGCCCCTGTTTTCTAACCGAACAGATCTTGCGCGATTAACGGCAGCTCAAACTATTCTGGGCTTTTTACTTTCAATACATATACAGGAGGGCTCCAGAGCACAGAGAGGTCGTGTGCAGGTATTTATACCACTAGGAAATCCCTTTATCCATTTTAATGTTCTTTTCCCAGCAATATTGCTATACTGCTATAGACCCTCCTTCCTTCCCACACAAACACGATACGTTTCCAATTAATGAGGGGAGAAGAAGAGGGAAACTAGAGACATGATTTGACAGATATTTTCAATTAGGTCTTTTGTGAAGAACAACAACAAGAAAAAAAAATATAACAGTATCGTCTCCAAAGTCGGTAGCAATGAGACAGGTACGTTTCATACTAAGTAGGTTTCCACAGTTAACACCTGCCCCCAAAATCTCATCCGGGCAATTGTCTGGAAGGCAACCTGGCTGAGACCTCGACTGAAAGTCTGCAAAAGTCAAGGATCTATAGCAAAATAATCTACATTAACCTAATTCCCAGCAGTTGCACAGTGATCATTTGTCTTAACATACGTTGTATAAATCAGAGATGTGTAACATGGAGCAGCTGTATGCAGGAGGAAGTTTCTGAACAGATAGCTTTACATTAGCATGGTGTACTAAATGTTTATCTAAGATAAACTCTTGAAAGAGCCCATAGTGTGACATAAAACTCATTCACAGTTCCTATCATTAATTTATATTATTGCAGCATCTACAGTTTCATCCAGCAGGTCCTGGTCTTTATTGTGCTACATATTAAGTAAAAACAGGATCTCTCCTCAAAGAATTTGCTAGAGTGATTTGTTGGCATGAACTTGGAATTGCTTTAGAGCAGTAAAGAACATGCAGGTTACCCTAAAAATGATGAAAATTACTGCAGAACACGATAGTCGTATATTCTATGTAGACACCATAAATTTCAAATGCAAAAATGACACAAGTGGTCTATTTAATTTATTTTTACTTTCTAAGAAATAAAATTTATTGATGTGTAGGATTTGGTTTGGGGGTTTTTGTGGTCTGTTTTGGGATTTTTGAGGGGGTTTGGGGGTTTCTTCTTTGGTTGGTTGGTTGGTTTTTGTTTGTGATCAAAGCTAGTTGGGCCAGACTTTTGATTTATTTTATGTAAAGATGATGATACTTCCTGTGTGTTTGTTATTCCAAACTGGTTCAAATGCCTGACAGAGATTTTTGATGGCATAGAATTCATTCGTATGATATGAGAGCAACCATACCTGTTATTGTGTCATTTTTCATGGATTGTTGGAGAAAAATAGTAATGCATCAAGCCATCCTGCAGAATCCTTGATGTTATCTGTAAATGTGTTTTGAGGAAGGGTGTATCTGAGGTTGCAGAGAAATTTCAGATGAATTACTGCATATAGCAAATTGTGTATGTGCTTTAATAGCAGTGAGGCTCTGTGCTCATAGCTATTATCTATAGTTGCATTTTCATATTGCAAAATACACAAAACTTTAAAAATTATTTCAATATTATGGAAGATACTGTCGTCAGATGAACTGCTATCTGTCTTACTTTGGGCTGTGCCCAATATGTATTAACATCTGTGGATTCATGAGTATGCTGACTAATAAGTGAGAACCGAGTCACACACTCTAGCATTTCATTCAGCTACGGATATATTTGGAACCCATACGGTTCTCAGGTCAGAGCATGGCACTGAAGGAAACTAGGACAGAAGTCAGCAGTGATGGCATTGCCTTATAACAGCCTATAAACAGTTCTCAAATGGTATATCCCTCTTATGACACAAATAATTTTGTTAGCTTCAAAGACCAGGGTGCTACACATAAACTGTTACACAAGTGAGAGGAAGTTCATTCCATTTTCACCTCTGGTGACTCAGTCCACCTCCCTACTGGAGTTTTGAAGCCATGGAAGAAAAACAAACACTGAGAATAACTTTACAGCCATGTCCCTTGACAATTCTTTTTTCTCAAATCCCAATAGGTGATATTTCTGCTGCAAACTCATAGCTAGATGCAAAGAAGTTGTAGCCAGTCTCCCAAGTATAGGATGGAGCTAACGTCCAGACTTCCATTTCTTCCTGAATTAGGGAGACTTACTCAGCTTTGGCCAGGTACTCAAGCTTTCCAGACCTATAGAGTTCATTAGCAGAGGTAGTCTTAGGTTCCTGAAAGGTAATCTCCAGAGAAGCTTGTAGTAAGAGACTGGAAAAGAATATGACCAGAGACCATGAGATGCTGAGCTTTTCTTCAGAGTACAGTAAAAAGCTGTTTTGTGACACCATCCCAGACACCGCCTCAAATGAGGTTTTCATGCCACTGCTATTTAGTGTTGTCTTTCACACTGCTGAATGACTTGGGTTTTGATTTTTATGTGTTTGTATCACATTGACTATTTCTCAATAGAGGTAACAACTTCAGTTTTTCTTTTCTGTATTATGGCCGAGTTTTTAGTTGCATTCAGTTTAAAATAAAGTTGTCAACATTTTGAGGCTGAATAGCTAGACTCTGCTTACCAATACCAGTTTTCCAACAAATTTCGCATTCATCAGGTAGAATCATAGAGATCATTTCTAACAAGAGTAGCATCTCTCCTAAAGCTTTGTTACAATCCTCTGTGGATACTGTGCAAAGTCTGGTACCACATCTGTTCTGCAAAGAAGAATCCCTTGGTGGTGAAGCCCTGTCACGCTACCACGCTCAGCTATTTGGATGGGCTTCAGGTTGTCTTACCCATGCATCTAAGAAATGCCTCTTTACTGTTAGGATGACGTCTCAAGAACCTATGCTAGACCTTAGACCAAGGATACTCCATTCTTGCCATGAGAACATGATAACCATAAATAAAAAGGATGGCACAGTGCTCCCCTCTTGTGTCAAGAAGCAATCAGACTTTGGGACTGGAGAAGTCGGGTTGAACTAACATCAGTTTCTCTCCTCTGACTACACTCACAGAAGACACAAGTTGTTCCAGACTGGTAGACCACAAATGGAAGCCTGGAAGTATGTTGGGTTGTTGGAGTTTTATATTTATTTGGTTGGTTTTGTTTTTAAAAAAATAATATTTTTCTTAAGGCTACCAAAGATAACTTTTCCCCCTTAATTTGTTGCATGACTTATATCTGTCCTCCTTCCAAACTGCATTCTTTGGACAGATCTTCAAAAGGACAGGACCATACTAATTGTGTACGAATAAATCCCAATCACCATCTGAACCTCAATACTTAGCATCCCAAGTTTTGGCAGCTTATGGAAACCGAATGGATGTGTCCTCCTCTGGTGGGAGAGTGCCTTATGAAGGAGAAAGGTTCCACTGGACATACTCAAGTAGACCAAGTAATATACATGGAAGTCATTATTACCCTGAGAGACCCCTTTTCCTTTATTTCTGAATTGTCTTCCAGCATTTAAGAATGACAGAGTAGCAGTTCAGCTGGAATATCAGACCTGCTGCCATCAACTGAAAGAGATCATTCCTTCCCTACTTACAAGTGCCCTTAAAAATTCATTGGGGGTTTTCTGCCCTGAGACACAGACCCCATTTGGATGGTGACATGATGCTGGTAAATGTCACAGTAAAGCCTATCTGAACCTTCCTGAATCCTTACCTTAAACTGTCTTTTGAGTGGCTGTTACTTCTTTACGGAGGACTGAGGAAAAGGAAGATTTTAATGCCACTATCTATCATGAGATAATGCAGAGCCCACCTTAATTTCTTCCCTCATCTCTAATTTTTACTTCAGTCAGGATACTGATTCTTTTCCCCCTAAATCTGTTCTGATTGAATGCCAAAATAGTGATGAAAGCCTTCAAAAACCCTTTGAGTTTTTGTTTAGACATAATTAAGCTATCTGTTCTTATGGCATGAAGATCCTTTCACATGCTTTTCTCATCTCAGAAATAATCTCTCACTGTAGGCTCTCAGGTCTGGCTGTGAGGCAGCCAGGGAAAGCACCATCATTTTGCTCCACAGAAGCACAACATCTCTGTTCAAGAGATGATCCCATGCTCATCAACAACATGGGTTTTCATGCTCACCTTTGCTAAGTATTACATAATTGCAAAGGAAATCAGGCACAATGCAGGTCTTGGCAGCATCATTCCTCCCTTTTCCTCGGTCTCCAAAGCCTTTGCTAGAGAAGTTGAAAATATTAGGCTTGTTCAAATAAAGAGCTTGTAGAGATGTAATTCTCCATTAGCAGAATTGCTATGCTACTCTTAAGGCTGAAATACATCCCACAGAAACATTCACTCACATGTACATTTGCATTCAGGAGAGAGAGTATGCATATATAAATATATATACATACACACACACTCATGTACATCTCTGTCACAATAATGCATCTAAAAGAACCTCTGGTTCCTTAAGAATTAAGCTTCACTTTTGTCTTTACTGCATGTGTGGTGGGGGACATTTAATTCTTTCTATTCCTAATACTACTACAGTTTGCATCCTGTCAACCCTGTACATATTTGCACAATGTTCTTGTATGTAAAAATTCCTCTGTCAGATGTTTCCTTTTTATACAGAACACCTAACTTCCCAGATTTTAATTCTATAATATCATGGTTAGTGTTCAATGTGTTTGGGTAAAATAAATAGAAAGGAATAATAGAATTACTTTCTAACCTGTTTCTATTTTGCAATTAACAGTCTTTTGCAAATATGCAATAAAACAAATGGTTCAGCATGCTCCAGCTGCATTCCAGAGTTCCAAAGACTCCAAGCTCTACTGGGGCTTTCGGGTGGTATCATTCCTCTGTGTAGAGTATTTTCTTAATTCATTTTACTATTGGCACACTCTGCACTGCTCAGCAATAGTGCAGAGCTGAGGAGTCTGCTGCAACTGTTCTGCATCAAGCGCCCAAGCTCTGCCAGCTCAATGCTGTGTAACAAGAGCACCTGCAAAACATAGTGGAGACCATTTCACGTGCACACAGTCTTTAAAAGATCCTTACTGGAGCAGCAAGTGCACAGTTCCTCCTCTCCCCATGTCAACACAGTAGCACATTTGGGCCTCAGCTCTCAGGAAGAAACACTCTATTGGTGCTGCACAGCCTACATTAGAAAGCTGGGGGTTGGACTAGATGCTCACCAGACATCCCTTCCAACCTTCATGATTCTGTGAAAGCTGGTCTTTAAAGCCCCCAGTAATGTTGAGGGTAGCTCCTTGAACACAGATGCTTGGACTTCTTCTCGGTATCACAAGCACACTTTATTTTTCAAGGACTTCTCTCCACAGAGTGAACTGTCCCCATTGTAGGTGGTTTCAATAGGAGCTGGGAGTACCGAGCATCCCAAAAAAGTGAGGCTGACGGAAAGCTCAGCACGTCTCTGAATGTAAGCACTATATACGCCAGTAGTATCACACAAAGCCAATGATCTGGATGGAAATAAGCACTAGCAATATAATTACAGCTGCTGTGTCCATTTTGCAGATTTTAACATTTTCAGTAGTTCACAACTGCTCTGAAGATCTGCATGTTTACACAACTCTTCCCTCTATTTTTACTATCCAGAAAGATCTTTAATTGAAATTACTATGCTCATGTTATTAAAATAGAAAAAAAGACTGAGGGATGTAATAGATTTATGGTTTACTTCCCACACTGTAAATGAAAACACATCCCAAATACATTACACTGTTCACAGAAAAAAAGAATATCTTTCTTAGCTAAGACACAAATTGACTGACTGTCAGGGTATGCCACGGATAATTTCATGTGCAAATGATGGGGAGGGAAGGCGGATTAAACATTTTCAAGGAAGACACTTTCCCAGGGACCAGAACAATTTAATTCACTTCTAAAAACCTACAGAAGGCTTATCTGGTCTTGCTGCCACAGTCTGGTTCACTGGAGTCTGAGTAAAAACCATGTAATTGCATTAGAGCATACAATAGCCTTAAGCCTGATTTAGACCAAGTGGGACTACTTGATAAAGACCAAAAAGGACGTAAGATTATTTGTTTCTCTGAACCACCTGTCCTTAATGTTAGATCATCTCCACAAAAAAGAGCCTCTGAACGTGTAAGTCAGACATGATCTGTTATCTGCAGGGAAAGGTGTTGTTCCCACGGCTCTCAAAGAACAACCTGAGCCTTGTTGTCAGCAGCTCCCCATACAGGGAGCATCATAAAATGTGCTTAAACTTATAGATAAGATCTACAAACTTAAATAACAGAGACATACAAGTTCCACTGGTTTGCTACAAGCTCCCTCCCAGTCAGACTGCTGCTTCTCAAAATGTTACATACTGCACAATACACTGCTAGGGAGAGACCCTGGCACTTCATGGAAGTGGTCCAAGCTCATTCCAGTGTAATTCCAGTGAACAGCAGTGTAGGACTAGGTGGCAAACAGGTATGAGTTGGCCCATCCAGGGGACTTATACCAGGCATGAATTTAGCCAAGGATGTGAAAACAAAAACTTACAGTTAATGTCTGTAAAATATTTAGGAAATACTACTACTAACAACAATTTCACAACTCTTAAAGGCCAGGCTTAAAACTCAGGCGAATTACAACTGACTAATTTTTAGTAATTCAGGTCCACATAACATCCTTTTGAGTGGCAAAAGACTGTTTTCTCCATGTAACTTTTCATTTGGAAAATGGGAACTTTTCCACCTTAGAAAGATTTTCGTATACCTGGTTATGAGTTATAATCCACACAGTGCTATTGTTAACAACCTAAACTTTCAGTCAGCAATCTTACTCCTGTCCAAGTGACTTTTTTCAGTTTTTCTTATGCCATTTCAGAAAGGGTGTCTGTAACACCAGGAAGCTTTTATCATGCAAACATGCTACGGTAGCCACACCATTAATGCTTTCCTAACTTTCTCTTTCATACTACCAGGTAAACATTGCTTTCACAAAGCTTTTGTAAGTATTCATGTACTGAATAAAGTATAAATGGTACTGCAAACCTTGCAAACTCAACATTGCCTTGCAGCTTCAAAGTGCTTCATTATCCAGCTGCAGCTAAGCTGAGTTGTCAATTATGAACCAAAATTCTGCAGTCAGAAATCATATTTCTTGATATTTTCAGTGTTATTTTGATATTTCTAAAGTGTGTCCAACTACAAAAAAATCACTATTCAAAAGATCAGATTATTCATCCATATCATATAGCGTATGCTTACCAAAACTTAGTTAAAGAACGAGAAAACCAGGGTGGTTTTGTAACGGCCAAACACTGTAAAATGTCACTTGCTAAGACTTTGATTTCACTGTATTTTATTAAAAAGATAAAAGCTCTCAACATAGTACCTGGACAAACAAACAATGGTTAGATACGGGGCTTTTTTGCCTGCTGGATAATAACATGAAATATTTGGAAAAGTCTAACATTTAAAAGTTACTACAGCAATGAAATAAGTTACATTCACTTGTACTTTGAAGGTCCCTTCACATTCCCCAAAGTGGTGTAAACATACACATCCTCTGCTTCTCAGTTTATACTTCCCTTAGCCAAATAGTTTCTTCCCAAATTCAGTTAATCAAAAAGTCATCCTCATTTTAAAAAAATAAACAATGAAAGGAGGGTAATTGACCAGCTCTAGGTCTGAAATGTTACAGAAAAGCCCCTTTATACCCTGAAGAGACACAAAGATCAAAGGAACAAAATGTAAAGGAATGAAAATAAACACACCATGGCAAAGAAAGAATCAAACCTAAGAGAGACAGCTCTCCAGGGTAAAGATGCTAACCCAGATCACTGAGATCATACAGGTCTCCCAGAAAACTGCCTTGGAGCCACCCAGACCAGCCATCCAAATACCTACCAGCTTAGTACTGAAGTTCATCAACATTACGTATAGCCTAAGACCGCATCATCTGATCTCTGCAGCTTTGCTATGAATGAGTCCATTTATTATTAAAGGTGACAAGATCTGCCAGAAAAGCCAGAATATAACTACCAGCACAAGCTCTACCCTACCCAAAGGGCAAAAATCTACTAAACATAACTTCTTCTCAGGAACTAGACTTATACAAGTAAGCAATTGTATTAAGCAATGACAATGAACAACTCCCAAGTATTCTTCTTGAAAGTATCTGTCACTTCATGTATCTCCAAAAGTATAATTTGCATTTAATTCCCAGAGAGAGCATTGAATACTGGCTTCACTAATTTTTTAAAGGATTTTGGAGGTTTACTTCTAGAAGTCAAAAATCCTGAAAGAATCAAAGTATATTTTAAAGCTCAAAATGGTCTTCCATGGCTGTTTGTCACAGCAAGATGCCTTCTGCATTGCAGCCTGTGCCTTCTTGGAACAACATACACCTTCAGTATTTTCTTGGGAAGATGAATTTCCTGATCTGGATTTAGGCCCATCTCCAGCTCACAACAAGGTTTCTAATACCAAGACAATCATCTTCACCCCTGTCATGCTACATAATGAAAGAACGTGTTTTACCATGTATTCTTCATGTGGCACTTTACAATTAACTTAATTAGAATGAACACCAAAGAAACTTTGGTAGTTTAGATACTTAGCATAAGCTGCCAGCAATTTCACATGGTTCACAGCCAAAGGTAAATGCCCAAACCTCTCCAGTGAAGTGTGAGAGGCATGTAATAGTCAACAACTGAAATCATATTCTTAAAGACTAATTAATACTTTTGCCCATTGCTCAATTTTATTGGAAACTTGGGACAAGGATAAGTTAAAACTCATAGGAAATGTACTGTAAAATGAGTATTCTCTTCTTCCCCCACCGACCCAGTTCTCCCTCTGGCATAAAAATCACCCTCTGATCTGGTCATCTGCTTCCCTCCTTGCTCTGCGCCGCCTGTTCCTACTCCCCCCCATTACATGTCACAGGAAAGAGGAAGAGGTTGATATATTCTCACTTATATTTGGATATCTGACCAGCAGAACTGAATACTTTTCAGCTATGGAATTGTTCCAAAACTAAAACAAAAATTTTCAGTTTCAAAAATCTGGGCATAAAGTAAATGAAATCAATATATTTAAATAGAAAGTTTCAGCTTTAGTGGAAAGTCATTCGGAATTTCAGAAAGGCCTCACATAATGCTCTGGGTAAATTTGATGAGCTTTCATAAATTTGTTTTTTTTCCTTGATTATCTGAGGTTATTTTTGATAAAATACTTGAAGATTTTTGGTCTGCAATATCACCAATGCTGGTTAATGCAGATAGTACAGACAGCTTATGTAGAACAAATTGTGGGAGGAAAGCTTTCCAGACAAAGTGCAACTTCAGAAATCCTTTTTCTGGGGATTAATGCATAAATTATACTATTACAATGTTACTTGCTAAGATTTACAGTAGTAAATTCACAAGATAAAAGAATAAATATGTGGATTTTTCTAAATTTAATTTGAATCTTCTGAGGTTACTACCTTTTATTTTTTTAAACAACTCTAGTACTTCAGATCACAGCTTATACAGACACGTTCTGCTCTTTCTAACCAAGACAACAGTAACATTCATACTTCATCCTGAAAAATTATCTATATTCATCTAGGTTCATTTTAATTAAAATGGCAGCAACAATCAAATAAAACCCCAAACAATCCCAAAATCAGACTCTGAAATACATTCAAAATATTAGGTCAGGCTTTGATATCTTCACTGAGCAGTACCTTAAACACTAAACAGTCTCAAAATACTTCAAAAACACTACTTAGTACAAGTACAGCTGGCAAGATGGGCGATAAATAGGACTTTCTAATTTGCTAAGGTGATTAGTGGTGAGAATGCAATTATTTTTGTATTCATGGAGCTAAGTGATAAAATAGTGCTGCTTTCTCTCATTGTCAGTGTAAAATAAAGGTCATCAGATGGTTACGAAGATCGAGACCTAAAAGAGACTATTATATGAGCTCCCAGAAAATCCTAGTCATCTATATTCACACCTGAACTTTGCCTGCACACCCTGCATTGGTGAATATTAATGTATTAGCCAGACAAACATCACCAGCTCAACACGGTCAGTAGTTTTGGGTTTCATTACCAAACAAAACATCTTGCCAGCAAAGTGATTTCATTATCATATTCAAACCCCTGACTGGCTCAGCCTGAAGGTCATTCAAAATTCTTTGAAATACGAGACAATCTTAATTCTTAAATCTTTTGTGACATTTAAAATGCATTATTCTTTAGGAAAGTATTTCATAACTGTCACTGGAAATTAAATCCACACAACTTGATTAATCATTACCAAGCAGTGTTAAACCTGAAAAGTGCACCTTATCAGTAAAAGAATAATCATCATGGTATAGCATCACTTCGCCCTTCGATATCTCCTTTCATCTAAAGACCTCACTGTTGTCCCCAGAGGTACTGCTTCCATTTTATGGGTGAGGAAACTGATGTGTTAAGTAGCTCACCCAAGAAAATACAACATCAGTGGCCAGCCTAGGGATAGCAGCCAGATCAATGACATTTTGATCAATGTTTTTCTTATAAAACTGTACAGCTTTTAAATGTATTCCTGTGCCATGGGGGAAAGCCTGAAATGTCTCCCTAAATGGACATAAGGACTCAAAAGTTCCACTTGCATTGTCTAGGCTGTGTCCATGGGCAAAGGATTATACTTGTTCAGGCTTCAAATTCAGATCCAAGATCCCAGCTGGTTCAGTCTCAATACAAGTTGACAGCTGAGACATCACCTTCTCATTTCAAAAATAAGCAAGAATGGGGCTTAGGAAGAGGGGGCTTTCTTATTTTTTTATAGGTAAGAAGCAAAATAATCTTATTCATATATGCACCCCTGTTACAATAGCGCTCAGATAAAAGTCAGAAAGTAGGAACCTTCCCAAAACACACTTAAACTCAAACAACAAGAATGGAGCAACTGTCATGAACAATTTGCATGTGAGTATAAGAATTACTTATTGTTTGAAAGCATTCGGATGTGTTCCTTTCTCCCCAAGGCAAGTATCTGAATGCTTCTCACTGGAATTGTGTCTACAGTCCTTTCACAATGTCACTGCTCTGCTAACTAGGGCTTCTCTCTCCTTTTAAAGCACCCTGCCACACAGGTACTGTGCTTTCAGAAGCCATGCTGGGAGGCAGGCAAAACGGGGCTTTGAAATTTCCTTTTAAATCACAGCACTGCACTTTAATCTGACAGCATACAAATGTAACACATGGCAAGAAGCTTCTCACTGTACCAGCAGGTATGCTGGCCCGAAGGAGCAGATACTCAAATAAAATACCTTGCCATTTTCTAGGTGTTAAAACAAAAAAGCACAACTCAACCATGTACGTGAGAGGGGGGAAGAAGAGGGAAGCCCTCCTGCTTCTGTACAGAATGTCACCCTGGGCAAATGGAATCCTAAGTTCAGCTCAACAGCATCTAGACCTTTAAAATACCCTCTTCCTTCCTATGCAAGGAAGCCCTACGGGGAGAGCAGCAGTAGGCTGTGGGTAGGAAGTGTGATTCCCAGTATGGTTCAATTATGGGTGACCTCCTCTGCGTCCTACTAAACCTGAAGCCATCATGCAATGTGGTAGCCTTCCTTCTGCTCCATTACTATCAGGAAGGGGCAGCTGGAGAGCGTCCACCTTCCCCATGGGCTGTCAGCCAGCCTGTGAGGCCAGCAGGCAGCTGGGGAGCATCAGGCGGGAAAACCAAGGCTGTGTTTCACACTCTTACATTTCACGTGCAAGGTGCAACAGTCAGATAACTTCATAGGAATCCCTTTTCTGGAGGGGGATTTCTTCCCATCCCTAGCAGTCAAACACTCCCCAGCTTGTCATTCCTCAGTTCTTGGGAGACCCCTGCAAGGAAACTAAAGGATCCTCCCAGGCAATACCCTTTTCCATCATCTGCCAGGCCATGCCTCTCTTGGGACTACACAGCATCTCAGGAGCTGAGCTGTTAGGGATGTCTCCATTAGGACACTTGCAAAAGAAGTATTAAGTCAGGGAGCATAAGTATTAAGTACAGAGCATAATATGCACAACCTAGGGACTTTAAACATGATTTTTCTCCAGGCACTTCTTCCTATGAGGAGAAGGAGCTTACCACAGTGAAATTCCACCATTCACCATTGCAACGTCCCCTGCAGAGTGAAGATGGGGTAGGGAAGGAACAGCATGCACAAGCTGACCACCATCATCTACACCTTTTACACCATTTATCACAATACTTCAGTGGATGAGGAGAAATAGGGAATTTGTAGCAAGTAAGACACAAACCATCCCTTGCAGTAACTTAACAACAAGAAACACAAATAGCATTCTTCATAAGTCACTGACAAACTATCAGGTTTCTTTTACAATAATAATAATTATCCATGTATGATTCTGGATAACAAGATAATAATACATAGGATCCTGTGCAGTTGACATAGTACAAAAAGGAAGGTATTTTTCCACAAGGAAATACAGACTTTTCCAGCCTGTGTTACGTGGACAAAGGGTGTGAATATACAGAAATAAAAGGAATTCCTTACCCACATAACACAGCCAAGGAAGAACAGTAACAGAATTCCCCTCCCTGTTCACCCTCTCTTCTTAAGATCAGTATGGATGAGTATTTTCAGAAGCAAAAGAGAAGCAAGAAAAGGGAGATGGTTTGCCAACAGCGTCTTTGAGTTTGGCATGGTCTCAAGGTCTACACTGATAATGGTGCCATATCCCCATTACTACACTATGAAATATATTCACAGTTGTGAACTGCTTAGGTGAAGAATAAAAATACAAGAAAAAAAAGAAAGAAAAAGGGCAGTTTTACTAAACTTTACATAATACAATCTGTTATAAACCACAAGAAAAACCTCAAGCCAAGCATCTATGTGAAACATGTTATGCTGCAAAATGTAATCTAGTCGAGTTCATCTTCCCAACACCCTTTGGTTGACCAAACAGACAAGGAAATTTTTCCCTTTTCTGTCACATTGTTACTTCTCTTTGTTTTTATCTCTTTTCGGTCCCTGCTTCCCCCCTGACTTAGAACTGGCTGACAACTCCCTTTTCTAAGCTCCCTCCAACTACTCAGCTGACTCAATCACATGGTGAAAAATCACTTGCGTTAGAGGATGCCACATTTTTCCTGTTGTCCAGTGAATTTTAAAACTACAAGTTGAGCAAAAATATACAATATATTAAAAAAAGAGCTGGCATGTCTGAAAGAAAGTCAGTGTTAGAACATTTGTTCAGAGATTAGGTGCAGTCTAACCTTTTTGTATTTAAATGGAAGTTAATTTGGAGGTGTACTTCCTCAGTGATGAAAGGAAAGTAACAAAAGCCCCAGCATATTACAAAACTAAAGGAAAAGAGGAAGCCACTGTTTTCTCTGCCAGCTGACATTTATTAGAAGATTATAGTAATACCACCATATTCCAATTAGTTTTTTCTAACATTAATTTTAGAAACAATAAGTTGATTTCCTCCAGAATTTCCCTTTGCGTTGTCTCAGACTGACTGAAGAGCTACCTCCCCACAGGAGAGAGACTTCATTAGACACAAATAAACACCTGCTTTTTCTTTTTTAGTCTTGTTGGAGCTTTTTAAAATAGCTGGTGAACTACCTGTCTGCTCCTTGCCAGACAGCACGTAGGCAGCCACCTCCCTGTTTGCACCATGCACCCCGACACAGAATGAAAGGAACACAAAATCAGATCACTTGTCTCTATTCCAGCACACTGAGAGCATGATGACTGTTCCAAATGCCTAGGAAAAAAAACCCAATATTTGATTTTTAAGATCCCCATGCTAATGTGATTCGCAGCTATTGTTATTTATTCTGCTCTACAGCTTTCATACAGATCATCAGCTGAGCAATCTGAATGATGGATTAAGTCCTTACAATGAAATTCTACCACTCCCAGTGACTGTTTTATACTAGCCTGAAACAAATTACCTTCGAGTTCACAAAAGCATCAACAGAAACATCAAACTAAGAAATACGGCGTTATAGAAAAAAACATGTTGCTAGTAATGCCCATCATAACTTATTGTCTCCACATAGCAAACACGGTACCTGAGCAGAAGATTTCCACAAAGCCATCTCTTAATCTTTTTCTTAATCCAACACTCAGGCTCATCTTCATGTTTGCAAAACATAGCCACTTGTTCCTTTTTCCCCAAACTGTTGAAAGCACGTCCATATCATCTACAGAATATTCTTCTAAATGAATAGCATGATGTATTCCCAATAGCAAGCCATTTTTCAAGAGGCAACAAACTTTACATAGAGAATAAATAAATTTATAAAATGAATACTTCATATCTAAAGAGAGAACTAATTGATATTACTAAGTACCTCCACCTGTCAGAGGATTTTATTAATAGCTTAGCTTTAAATAATCATACTTTGGTAAAGATCACTAATTTAATTTTCACTATTTGCTCAATGGTTAAGGATGACATAAACCAGTAAAATATCACATTAGGTGATGTCTGTTGGAAAATATATCATCTTTGTAGCAAAAGGTACTAGAGTGATGTTAGAAAGGAGACATATGCTGACACAAAACTATTTGTCATAAAAAAGGTAGGCAAGACACCATTTTAGTGTGAGGTTGGATTTAAACACATAAATAATCTAGTTAGGTTTTCCATGTTCTTACATTAAACTACATGTTAAAAATAAGGGGTTTATTCTAATAGTATTTTTGGCAGCATGTAAACCTGCAGGCCTGGCAACTCTCAGAATTTTTCCATGACCAAAAATTATCTTGTAAGCACAGGAAATCCATGGGTAAAAATGTTAAAAGTTTACAACATGTATTTGTTTATATATGAACACATGCACATTCCTCACAGCTTTGCTTTGGACAGAGAGATAGAGCTGATTGTGTGCTTATGTCACAAATACAGCTGAAATAAAGAACCTGTTTAATATCCATACAGCTTCTTTCCAGATCAAGATATTTGTAATTCCATGAACGGACATTCTGAACTAATAATTTCATAGTTTTCATGAACATTATCCATTTTGAGAAGAGCTGAGGAAACCAAAATATTAGCAAAATTGCATAGTAGGAGTAATAAACTAAAGTGCTTCAGCCCGTTTTGGTCATGTCATTATGCACAGGATGGAAAAATACTGAGAACATTGCAATATCAGGGCATGTGAGGGCAGTACGATAGCTGGTACAGAATATAAATATCCGTTTGTACTTGACTGTCATGCAAGGCTTTTTTACTGTTCTTACACTGATGCAAATTCAACCTGGAAAAATATTTGAAATAATGATTTTGGCTACTTCTTTTGCAGAAAATTCTGGTAAAAACTTCCCTTTTGAAAGTTTGCCACCCTTTACCAACTTGCTTTGGGGGATTTTAGAGCTTTTATTCCAGTCTTCATGCATGCACAAACACCATCCTGTGCACAGGTCACTTTTGGAAAGTTAATGCTTCAACCTGTATTTAAACAAGGAAAGAATTACCCTCCCTTTCCTTAATTGGAAGGAAGTGAACGGTGTGAAAGCTGGACTATGGGTCTCTTCAAACATATCAGCTAGTTACACTTTTCTCAGCTGCCAACCTGAATTTCTATAAAGAGGAAAAACTTTAATAAAGGCCAAAGTTATTGAAAAGCATCATGCCCATTCCTGAGCATTTGTCTGTTTTTATTGAGAATTTCTAAATACAATCACCCTCTCCCAGCTGGCATTTAGAAAGTAAAAAGTGATGCAAGAGTATGTGCATGACTGTGGATATAAGCCAATACTTTTGTGTTCTTTGGTAGGGAGAGCTATTATATACTTTAAATGCAATACCTCAAAATACACTTTTAAATAATCATCAAGAGCTGAGGTTCAATGTGATCTAAGTATAATCTTTGAATGAAATTCACCAAGGTTATTCATGTAAACATACCAAATTCCCTTAGCAACTACTTCAACATAGAACGATCATGAATCTCACCAGGTTTACTTAGTACCCTTCTACTTTCAGTTTTCCAATGTGAAGCACATATACATTTAAATTCCCTCAGGTCCTCAGAAACACTTTTCCACACCTTAAATCATTGCAAGATTATTTTACTGGGTTTTTTTTAATGGACTGGTTAGAAAGATGGTCACCATTAACAACACCAGCCAGCCAGATGCTCGGATACTGCCAGTAGCAAAGTTGCCTCTCTCTAGAGCACAGACATGTAGACACATGTAACAAATAAACCTTTGTATCAAATACAGCGTTGGAATTAGGGTCAAATGAAGTAAACTGGAGCATTAATAAAAAGGAAACGCTTGATTTTTTTTCTTCTTAGTAACTGAAAAATAAAGGAGCAATAAAACTGATTTGAGATTCATCTTTCATATGAAGAAGTAGCTGGCAGCATTTGGTTTGTCTTGAATGCCAGATTTTGCAACACACTGAATCGTTTCTGTAGAAAAATTACCATAAAAGTTAATCAGATGTCACAGAGACACCAATTATGAAAAGTTGTGTGCTCATGCACACATGCATACACACACTTTAATCTCTACCTATAGCGTTAGCTTGAATTTTTTGCACCTCAGAGATCAAAAGCAAGGTTTCTTTGTTTCAGCAGGCATTTTATATCTATATGCAAACTACAGCACAGAGGATAAATTGATGTCTCGCAGTCAATCCAATGTTCCATTCTATGTTGGCTTCATTTAGTTTTTCTATAGCAAAAAAATGGAGCACAGATTTTAGGTGTACTTTTGTGCCTCTAGTCTTTTCACTTTAGAACAACAGGGGATCAAGTAATTCAGCAAGGTTTCAGTGCTCAAACCCAATCAGATACCACAAAACTTAATTACAGGTCAGTCTCATTCTCTTCTGATTTAATTTTATGTCAGCTTAATATTTCAGGCAGAAGCAACAAATTCTTCATGCTGTGCCAGCAGCTGCTGGCCCCACAATTTGAGGAATTGATACCCAAGAGTTGTTGCAAGCTTCACTGTGGTCAGGATTCACAAAATGGTGAATAGTTGTCAGAAATGGAAACTCAGATCACCCAGCTCTTGATCTCTTGATTTTAGCAAGCATCCCATGCCTTTTCTTTCCCAGCATCACACATACTTAAGCTACTCTGTCTGAATACCTGTCTCTCATAAGAGGCAGATACACTTCTCAGAAGGTAGAGCTACAAACTACTGGCACAAGTGAGGAGGCTTATTAACATTGCTTCAAGTTCATCTGCTTTACGAGGGGCAGCTGATTCAGACCTTACCACTGCCATCAACGTCATGCATTGAATTACATGTCACTAGTGAGTAAGACTAAACCATGCCACTGCTGCTCTTGTGCAGTGTTGCTCACCATGGTGGGCTTTGCCATCCTAGATAAGTATGGTCTTTGTTCACTGGTGAGCTGTAGTTCTCCAGGGGGCACCAAGGTACAACCTTTGAAAGTTTAGGCTTTTAGTGGTAGCTATTTAGACTGCTTGCAAAAGCACCTCATCTGCTTTCAGTAAAGGAGAGAGATTTGCCTCCCCCTCCCCAGAATAAACGTATCCTGGAGAAGGCTTTAGTGGCACAAACATACAGAGTCTTCACTGCTGATTCTTTGTGTTTGCTCTCTTTTTATTCTATCTTCTCTTGTCTGTCCCTTTCTCGTATTTATCCCCATACCTCTGGCTCGTCATCACTGCCCATTACCTTCTTCAAAAGGAAAGAATTATTAATGTTCATTATTGCATTCTTTTAACCTGCAGAAATCTTTTTGCTGTTTTGGATCAAGTTACAGTTTTTCAGTGCTATTCCACTGATGGAGCACAGGCCAATTTTCAAAAGGATGTTTAAAGACATCTCTCCATATTCCAAATTTTAAGCATGAAATAAATGTCAATACAAAGAGAGGAATCTTTTGTTTGGTTTGGTGTTATCTGAAACATGATCAAAGTAATTTCCCTTGCTTTTCTCATAAAAAACGAAATTGGTGAAACTCTCTATAAAAATTCATCTGAGACTCCCACTAAGCATGAAAAATACATCCTGATTTTTCAGAGCCTGACAGCAATAAGTAACTACTAACAACGTACAATCAGGCAAAGGGCTAGGCAGCCTTAACAACAGGCAACCCTAGCTGTAACAACACATTTTTCATCAGGGAAGGGATTAGACATTTATTATAATGCCTTGAAAGGAACAAAGCTGAAGGCCAAAAAGTGACCTTCCTCACCTCCAGTCCCTACATACCTCAACGGGGAAGGTGGAGATAGAAGTGGAAAACAACCTTGTCACAAAATGGAGGGAGGGCTAAAAAAAAGAGCAGAGGGAACCCCATGTGCACCCAGTCCCTATACCCATGTAGAGAAGAGGGAAAGCAGGTCCCCTTGAAGAACCACCCCATGAGCCCATGCACACAGATCCAGCTGAATCCACCTCAAAATCAATTTTATGCCTGTCAGGGGCAAAGGACAGGCATGTGCAGCACATGGCATAGAGCAGCACAGGCTTTGTGGCCTTCAACAAAACCACCCTGCTATGGCAAGTTCCCTTCAAGCATCTGACCTGCAGGTTTTCACATGGGTCTGAAATATCTCCCCTTCCCTGCAGTTGCCACAGGAGGTCTCAGACCTGGTCCATATCCAGCTCTCACATCACAAGTCATCAAATACCTGCTCAAGCAGCAGATAGCACATACTCTACATGGTTTTAAATTATTAATTGCCAGGAAATATCTGATAATTATTGTACTGTGCAAAAGTACATGTTATGCAGAAGATGATGAGATTAGCTCCTGAAAAGAGCTGGCAACACTAAGCCAGGGCTTACGAGTAATCACTTAGCAATACTATCCTCAAGGCGCTCTCTCCCATGCACAAGCCTTTTACTGGGGGCTAGTAAAGGGTCACCAAACTCCGTTGCCACCACTGCCCCCTGCCCAGGGCTCCCAGTGGCCTGTCTGTCAAATCTGACCTGCTCCAGCCAGCAGGTCCATGTTGAATGGCAGTGGTCAGCACAGAGCTATAGCACACACACGTAGCAGCTCCTATGGGGTCTTTAAACCTGTTTGAGCAAAGAGCATTTCCTCACACCTCTCCCCTGGGCCTGTTTGATACACATCTCTGAATCCGCACAGCAGAGGTACAAGCTTTTAATGCCATGTGGTGCATAAGCTCTTCAAGCTGGTAGAAACTGGGTATGCAAAGGGAGACAATGGAAAAGGCACATGTGCATGGGCATGACTACGGTAGTGCTATTGATACGATTATTAATATGATGAGTTGCAAGTCAACACAAGTTGTGTGTTTGAGCTTGAGACAGAAACCACACGGGCTGTTAGATGGTCATAATTCAGCTTTTGAAATGCATTTCAGATGAGTTTTCCAAAGCTGCTACAGGCAATCTAAAATCCTTAAGTTTTAATGGGATTGCTAGATTCAGGTCCTTCAGATCCCTTTGAAAGTCTGATTGTTACAGTGGTTATGCAACAAACGAGAACTGGGCCCTGGAAATTTACACAATTTATGCATTGCTCTTTGAATAGAAATAAATGGTTATTAGAAATAAGCATTGCTCATTGCTTTTTGGCTGGACTGGATGCTGGAACATCTAGTGTAGGTCATTCTTTGCCTAGAAAGGTTGGACCTGATGATCCTTGAGGTGCCTTCTAACCTAATATTCCATGATTCTATGAATATTTGGCAATTTGCATGATCTGCAAAAACCAGAGAGGAGTAAAAACATGTAAATTAAATTTGAGAAAAATAACTATAGCTGCACTGAAAACAAATTTCCAGTTAAAAAAACCCAAAAAACATGAAAACAATTTAGTCAGAAAAAAATGCTCATGTAGTTCTGCAGCTCATTTGTACGTGCATCTCCTTCCAGGAAGATGGAAAAGCAGCTATGCAGTGTTTTTACCAGCAGGTGGCAACCCCACACAGCCTGACAGCAAAACAGTGCAAGGCGCTCCAGGGGCACGCAGTGCTTCTTCACAGGGTCCCTTTCAGAAAGCTGGCACTGCACTACGGCGTTGCATCCCACATGGTCACGTTTACTGCACTATCACTTTTGGGGGTTTTCCCCCCTTTTTCCTCCTATAGAAAAACAAAATATAACAAGAGCTAGCAAGGAACTACCCTGGTTTCTCAGCAAGACAGGGCTTCTGCAGTCACAAGTTGTGCTGCATGCGTGTGCACGTTGTGTACACATCTGTTTGCACATCAGAAGCTCCCCCCAGTGATATGTATTTTTCCAGGTTTGGTTACAAAATGAAAGCAGCTGTGCACACACATCAGCAATGGAGAAGGTGCAGTGTGAGCTCAGCCCATTAGAGACCCGGCAACCCACAGGACTGTTCATTCAGGTCTGGAATCCCGACTGACGGACAGGGATCCATTCTGGAGCACACACAGTTTTGGCAGTGCCCAGGACTATTTGGTGCTTCCTGGACCCCAGCCTCCAGAACAAGCAAGAGTTATGCTAACACCCAGTGACCACAGAGGTAAAACCATCACCTCCAAGTTGGAGTTTGCTTGGTTTTGATCCTCTGGCTAGTGTTGGGTGAATACTTCAGGGTGGAGGGAACACAAAAAGCCTAGTAGCTGAGTCCAAAGAGTCACAAACAGGAATAAAATTATGTCTATGGCCAAAGTGGGATTATTTTTCCATTTATTTCCAAGGCTGGTTTATTTCACTTAACTTTAGAAATATACAGCAGCTGAGCCTGTCACCTTAGACTCTCTTCATAATCAACAGTAAGAAATAAATACTTCAGGACCCAATTATCTGACCCATTTAGACTGTTTTTTTTCCAAATGAGATGAATTACAACAAGAAGTGCCTGTTTCTCTCCATTGGCATAAAGCAGATCAGACATAATAGGCCTACATACACATTTTCTCATCGAAATCTTCCATTCCCCTGGAGTTCTGAAGAGCCATTAACACTTCTCTGCACCATTAACATCATCAGCTCAGAAGTAACCCAGCCACATGCCTACGAAAGGTTTCTCCATCTCCCCAAACAAACAGGCATCTTCAGATAAGATTTTAAGATGTGCGGTGCTGGAAAGAGGCATGTGAAAACACTATCTGTATTTTTAAAGCAACAAAGTATGAAGCTAACTCTATTTTTTGGGACATGAACAGCGTTTCAGGAAGCTACTCAAGGTGTACCAGTGTCCTGTTGGTCAACTGTCTTAGGCTACAACATGCCTAAAGTAGCCCAGGCCTGTTCTCCATAATTTCATTCAGTCAGAGGCAATTGTTGTAGGTGGAGATTTCTCTCCTTTCCCCAGATTACCTGACTTGTCTTGAGAGCTTTTAAATGAAATCTTCATCGTGGACTAAGAGATTATTTACACAAATACACAGTGCATCACAGAATAGGCACCAATCCTCTACCAGCCTCCATCATGGGTACCGTAAATGCACATTGTCAGTCATCACTGTAACTTTTGAAGGGGTAACATGGATTTCAACGTGAATTTCAAGTGCAACATGATTTTATCTGTGCAATAGAAGCACTATCTCAGCAGAAAGAAAACAAGGGTGAGGTGTCCATGAAACCAATATTCAGACTTCAGTATCACAGACTGTCAAAGAACCACGACCTCCCATGTGCAGAGGTCAGATGCTCCAAGGAATATAACTTCTCTCCACCATGCTTAAGCCATTTTCTCTCCGTCATCCCCAAAATACACTTTACTGCTCTCATACTGTTCTTTACTGCTGGCTTAAAATATGGATGATCTCTGACAAATGATGCTTTATATGGAGTACCTAATTACAATAAAATTCAGTTTAATTATGTGACCACCTGTTGAGAGGATAAGTTAACTCTGGTGAGAACTGCCACCTGTATAAGCCAGGTTGACTCCCTCAATAAAGGGGACTCCCTCAATAAAGCTGCAAGAATTAGTGCCTAGGTATTTGATTTAAACCTTTGATGGAAGTATCATGCACATATCTATAGTAAAAGTAGTGAAAGAACAACAGGACAAACTGATTTTTTCTTATGACCTAAACTGTATGCCTTTGATGATGCTCTGAACACAAAGGGTTCAATCCTCCAAAGTCTTTAACATCATCATTGGTCTCAAAGCTGTATTTATTTGGCATCTTGCAGAACTAAATCATAATTGCCCTCGGAAGAGCATATTGCTCACTGAGAAGAAAAGTTTACCTAATTACCATCTCATTGAGAATAAGCCGATAAACCTGTGAGAATAGTTTAATCCATCTCAATTAATCGCACCACAATTACAACTCTTTGTCCATCCAGTTTTCAGTACAGTACTGAATCTAACCACAGCAGCACCCAGAAACATTTTAAGATGAGCTAAGCGCGCTGTAAACATTTGATGCAAATCAGTTCCAGCTCTTATGCAGCCAGGGACATTCACAGTTACTGTCATTGAAAATCTTATCACTTGTGCTAGGATTAGCACTTCCAGATAGAAGTCCCAAGAACAATTTGAACATGCATCTTATGCCTTCCTCCTAAGCAGTGTGTGTCTTTAAGTTCATCCCCAGTGCAGCTAACTGAGCTGAATTTTTGATAGCTCTAGCTTCTCCTTTAGGTTCAGTTAGTGAATGAAAGCTGTTACCTGGTAGTTTCTTTCACACTTTCTACCTAGAAAGGTATGGGGGAGAGGGCAATAAAAGATTTCTACTAGGGAGTTAAACATATTTAACTTTTAGGCAGGACTTTGCAGCCATAAGCAGCAGGACTTCCCAAACAGCTGTTGGTAGATACAGTTCTGGGTCGCCACCACATTTCTACATACGCTGTTATTTCATATGCTGCATCTGTGAATACTCATTTTATGAGAAGAGCGTATAAGGAATCAAATGCTTTAGAACTAGCCAAGTCATTGCAGCGTCAACGAACCATGTAAAAGACATTTCATATTGAAGATACAAGGACAGGAAGAGGTGGTACTCTGCATGGTGTATAATTTTTCACTTTCTTTTTATGTGGCAGGACAGCTGTAACAAACATGAACAAGCACTAGTCAGCACCGACTGTTTTGCAGACCCATGACAGAAGGAGAACTTTAAATACTGAATAAAACTTAACTATGGCCAAAAAGAGAGCGCTATATCACTATAGTGATCACTATACCACTATGGACTGGTCAAGCAACTTGTAGAAAAAAGCCACCTATCATATTTTAACCCCAGCTGGCAACTAAGCACTGTGCAGCTGCCCTCTCACTCCCCCTGCATCAGGATGGGGGGAGTGCTAGAAGAGTGCAAGTGAGAAAACTCGTGGGTTGACACAGTTTAATAGGTTAAGCAAAGCCACACACACAAACAAAACTAAACAGGGAATTCGTTCACCACTTATCCATAGGCAGGCAGGAGTTCAGCCATCCCCAGGAAAGCAGGGCTACATCATGCATAATGGTTACTTGGGAAGATAAATGTTATCGCTCCAAAAGTGTCCCCCTTTTCTTTTTCCCCCAGCTTTATATGCTGAGCATGATGTCCTATGGTCTGAGATATCCCTTTGGTCAGCTGGGGTCAGCTGTCCCCCCTCCCAGTTTCTTGTTCACCCCAGCCTACATCCTGGTGGGGTGGGGTGAGAAGCAGAAAAGGCCTTGGCTCAGTTAAGCTCTGCTCAGCAGTAACGAAAACATCCCAGTGTCATCAACACTGCTTTCAGCATAAATCCAAACCATAGCCCCACGCCAGCTACTATGAAGAAAATTAACTCTATCCCAGCCAAAACCATCCCACCACCAACCCAGGTGTCGCATAAGGTGGCTTGTGTGTGCATTCAAACCAACTTCAACAGTTGCAATGTCACACTGCTAAATTCATGCTAAAAAAGATGTCTTCATTTAAGGGCCAGTACTAATGTTCAAGACAACTAGATACTGTTCTTGATTCTGCTACTGGACTAAGCAATCCACAGCTCCATTTTTCCCCTCTATCAGCCTCCTGCACTGAAAGGGAGCAAAGATTTGTGTGTGTTAATTTGAGGGGAAAAAGTAAAAATATTTCCTTTCTGACCTTCTCTTTAAAGGAATTCTCACATCAGTTTTGAGCAATCATCTGATCACACAGCCCTTCTTTCAATTGCATCCACCACACGTAGTTGCTTACCAGGTTAAATTGCAAGTGTCCTGCTACCTTTCACTGGGAAAAAGAGCTGTTTTGGTCAATCATAACTTTCATGGTAAGAAATAAAGCAGGACTTGACGAATGAATGGAAATGTCTGTCCTGTTAACAGAGCTGTTTTCCAGCTCTTCATAGATGTCTGTTCAGATGTCCGTGGTGAAGTGGGTGATAGTGACAAGGGTATCTGAGCACAGATCTAACACTGCTATAATACAATACACAAAGCACAGTATCAAAGCAATGAGCAGTAACTTTACTGTTTGATTCTTATCACAGTGGCTGGAACCCAGAAGTCTAAATCTCTGCTGTTATGTTTTATTAATACACTGTCAGAAAAAAAGTTGCTTTGTACCAAATGAGGAAGGTGACTAATCATCTGGGGAGAATGACAAAATTATTTTGAAGAGATACCATCAAACCATGAAACCTACAGTGGTTCCCTCTATTTCCAGAGATCCTAGAAATCTAGTTCTGAGTTCTCTGACACCCCTAAGTTTTCCCCTCCATAAAAAAGGCAACTTTGGAAATATAAGTTGAGTTATAACAGCCACTCAGATTTTAAAGGGCATGACTAGCTGAAAGAGCTGTTTTTATCAAGCAAGACTGGGTGGTTTTCTTTCTACTGGAGGGCTATTGCACCTAAAATGGATGGTGATTTCCAGTTATGGAGCAGGGAAGCATTACATTATGCTAGACACAGAAGAAGATAATTACTAGAGCACAGATGCTAGGAAATTCACAGCTTCCCAGGGTTTTCACAATGAAGACCATCTGTCCTACTTTTACCATTGTGATCCTCAGGTTTCCCCTGTTGAGGATTTCCCTAGACTTGAAAGCTCCTGAACCTCGGCTATTTTCCCCAACCTTTTCCCTAAGGGATTTGTTTTGCTTTTGCTTTCATTAACACTGTGATCTCCTTCCTGCCTGATCTTCAAACTCCACAGTAAGAAACCATCATCCCTTTTGAGCACTGAAAATAGATCTTTGACAGAAATGAGTCTCCTGGAAATTCACTGATGTGCTGCTTATAGTTGAAAACCAGTACAATAAAGATGCATATTGTAGTAGCAGTACCAGGGACTCTGAGTATCATAAACCCTAAGAACATTTTCTGAATCTTAATGATTTAGCAAGATGACCAGCTCATGGAGAAAACAATTAAAATTCCAGAGAGCTGCACCAGTACATAGAATATTTGAAAGAGAGAAAGAAAATGAATACTCTTAATAAATAAATAACCTGGACTGTGAACTGGGGACTTGATTATAAATCAACACTCAGTACTTACATATCAAAGGCTGCTTAAGACATAGGGAAATGGCCATGAGGACATACAGAACAGTGCATGTATCTTCCAACAGGCACCTCAGATGCTGCAGCAAACCCTTTAGCCCTGCAGGGAATGAGCTGGCCATTACCCACCAGCCAAGAAATGAGGGCTCATGGCACGCTAACAGATATGGTCAGCCAAATCTCTCCCTCTATTTCAATCCAGTTTTGAATATCAGGCCAAAATTTTGGCCTGCTGCTTTGCATGGTAAAACAGGGAGAGGGCTCCAGCCCAGTGCATTAAATTGTTTTTCAGCCCATAGTTCATGGGCTGCTGGTGGCTCATAAAACAACAGAAGGTGATCCGTGAAATGCTTGCTAAATAAATCCCTGCTCCAAATGTACATTCTCATACACATAAGAAAGAAAGGCAAAAACAGGGACAAATAAAGAGAATATTCAAACTTCTGCTTAACCTTTTCTTAGTTAAAAGCAAATGTTGTGGCAAAATTGCACAAACAATTGTTTTCCAGAAGGTGAGCTAGGCTGACTGAAAAAAAGCCCAAACAACAAACCAAGCATAAACTACAAGACATAATGTTGCCCTTAAAGCATGTCTTGAAAGCTCTTGGACTTCAGGACAATCCAGTGTCAGACAAACTGTTTTTTCTCCAAGAAAACAGTAAGGGAAACCTTCTAGAAGTAGCCTTCTCTTAAATTGTGCATTACCCTGCACTCACATTTGCCTGCTTGTGATATGCAGAAATACAGCCTTTGCTCTCACAAAATTGCTATTGAAATCCATAACTGTTCTTGTCAGTGAATTCAAAATCTGGACGTTAGAAAATTAATCCTCATACAATGCAAGAATATGAATTAAGCATTGATTGAAACACAGATTGGTTTTCTCCCTCAGTTTAATCCCTAAAAGACCAAGTTGTTCCAATTAATTTCCTAACAGGCAAGTATCCAAATCACAAAAATACCCCATCACAATTAGTGCTGGCATTCTCACTGATAACCTCAGCAGAGATCCAGAAGAGTAAAGCAAGTTTGCAGGGCATCCCAAAGGCAGTCAGAGATCTTTCCGGAACATGGAAGGAGTATATCCAAGGGAAAAAGCAGAAGACTTACCATCTATGCTTGTGTGTTCCACACCCCTCCAAAAATGCCAGGTTCCTAAGCAGCATCCAGCACCTTTTGGTGTGTGGGGGGTGTTGTGGGGGGAGACACAACATGAATTAGTGACTACTGATTTTTACAACATTTCTTGTACTCTGTAGAAGGAATTTTTGCCCTGCATCTGTCCTTCATTTACTCCATCTCTGAGAGGAGATACTTGTACTTGACGAGCTTTAAGATCCCTGGAGGAAGAGCCTTTTGAAAGCAAGGTGGTGTTGTTTCAAAAAAGAAGAAGATAAAAGAAGTTTACTTTCTCCATTGATTTCTGGCAGGATGCTTGCCTGTTCCTACCTTATTTTCATCATTTTATATTTAATTACTGCTAATAAGCAAAAACCATATGACAAATACAGGGAAAAGCCCCCTGAGGTAACTCATGGGTGAGACTCCTGTGTTACTGAAACCTGCAGGAGGAGGGAAAAGTGACAAGGGATGAACTCTGACAGTGTTTTTAGGAAAATGCCAAAATACTCCTCCCCCTCTCCCCTAGCAAACAGAACTCAAGGCACAAGTCAACAGGAGCATCTGTTCTTTACGCTCTGGAAACTGAAATCTGTTACAGAAAAAGCGCAGGGTTATTTTAACTGTCAAAATGTTTTTTTTTTTCTTGTTACTTACAAAGGAGCAAAAGAGAGTTTACTGACAACAGAGGGTGAGCTATATCCTGAACTATATCATTACATCATACGAGACATAAATTTCAGCTTCCCTACTTCAAAAACATCAGAAAGATTGAAGCGGTAGTTTCACACACCACTGTGCTCACACAAGAAGCGTTTTCATGGGGCAGCATAAGGCTGGACTTTGAAATGCTGTAAATCCTCTAGGTCTGTATGAAGAAGATGGAGCTACAAGCCCAGCAGCAGGTTATCTGTGAGAAGGCCTTCAAAGCGCCTCCCCATGTATCTCTTAGGAGCTTAGTTGCTGCTGTTTTCTTTTTCTAGGTCTCTGCTCATCGCCACAGGGAGAAGGCAGGACATGGAAGAGATGAACACGACCTGAACTCAACACTGTGTTTCGAAGTTGCTATAGTTTCACACCACTGGAAGTCAACAGAACTATTATTTTCTCTTTTTAATTGTCCTCTGCCCATGCCCTTCCTCCATGGCAACATGGTGGAGCAGCTGACTCTGACACAGCAAGCTGCCTCTGAAAAATCAATCAGATCATGCTCAGAGGATCAGCGTTACTTTAGTATTATTTACCTTGACTTCTTTGCTAGCTATTTTCAGGAAGGCACTGTTCTAGCATTTCACTTGTTCTTAAGCTTCTTTCAAGGGAGCTGTTAACTTCAATATGGTAAATTCCCTCTTCCACAAGCCTACAGGTCTATAAGTCCACCTATTTTTTCTATTTTATACAGATGAAATGCTCTTACCTTTACCTCAGGACATAGGCAGCATCAAGGAAACAAAGCAAAGCATTAAACAAATTTATTACCTTCACTGTTATGCAAATTAATTTTCCTAAATAGTCAACTTCAGTACTACAAGGATTTCCTTTTGGATGATTGTCATTCAACTATGTATGTATGTTTGAGGAAGATGCATAGAAAACATTAGGTGAATAATTCCACATTTCATGGTTGTTTTGGTTTATGTTTTTCTTCAGCAGCCACTTACATCAGATGTGTTATCTTTATTTTCTCAAATTAGCAATTTTTATATAAGAAAAAAGAATGGTGTGGGGAGTTTTGTTGTTGTTGTTTTGGTTTGAGTTCTTTTTCCTTTGTCTTGTTAAAAATGGGTAAATCAAGGTAAAAAACCCTGTAATATTGATCATAGAATCATAGACTAGAAGTACAATATTGAGCATGCTTGCAGCATTCAAAGTGCAAGGATCTGGATATGCAGACTGCTAAATTTGTTTAGCACCATATTAGTTGCCTTCTTCTGCCAGGTAATCTCCTAAAAGGACATCATCTATAGGCAGAAGAATTTGTTTAGCACCGTATTAGTTGCCTTCTTCTGCCAGGTCATCTCCTAAAAGGACATCATCTATAGGCAGAAATAATCCTGCAGAGAAGTTTGTAACAGTTGATGCCAGAAAATAAGTCTTCTCATTCTCTTTAAAGGAAGAAAAACACACTATACAACCTTAGAATTAACCCCTGATTTAATACCAGCAACTGAAGTTATGACCAGCTTCAGCAATCTGCCCATAATCTTCTTCTGTGTGGAACGTCATAAAAAATAGATAAATAAATGTGATAAGTACAATCACATTCTCCATCCTGGAGCTTTGGATTTACAGGTTGCACAAATACTGTTTTCCATTCTCTTGGATTAAAAATGCAAGACTCAATCTTACACTACTCTCTTGATGAGCAGATTACCTTTGCTGGCTTCCCTCTCCCTCTGAGGGATTCTGGTGATGGGCTACTAACCCGCAGTTAGGCAGGGCAGCCTAAGTTTTGGCTTGTGGCAAAGTTAGCTTTGAATTTAAGCATCTTTTTTTCTGAACTGTCCACTGTCGAGCAGAAGTGTCATACTCTAAGCACAGGTGTAATTCCTCAAGGTAAAAACTGTGTTTTCCTAATGCCTAAGTGTGCCTGCCACTCAAGAGGAAAAATACCAGCTATTAATCATAGTCTTTGGCTTATAAGTGCAGGCTCCTTCTCTCTAGTGGATCACAATTCACACATTAGTGATTTCCCCAAAAAATAAAAGTGGCTTAAAATGCCAAACACAAAAATACAACGAAACAGTCTTCTACTTATACTTTGTAACAACAGTGCACTTTCTGCTGAAGTCAGGTATAATGAATCAGACACTAATACAGAATTCAAAAATACATAAAGTACAACAAATCAAGCTTTCTAGTCTGTGAAGAGTTCTTTACTAGAAACATCAAATGTCTTTGCAAGATGCTTAATTGCTTTTTCTTCCACGTTGTTACCCAGTCTTTCAAGAGACTTCTTTGTCAAAGCCTTTTCAGACAAAGTTTTATTCCTGCGATGATGGAGAAGGTACCTACTGGCCTCTAATTCCTATTGTACTACTTATTTGGCTAGGTGTTCTGCACTCACACAATAAGCTTAATTTCAAGCATAAGCAGTATAGTCAATGATGGAAAACTGAACGTGCATGTAAGAAGTCCCTTTCTGAGAAAAGCAGTTTTTATATCTGGTAGCATACAATTCAGGTTGCTGATGCATACTGTCTTATGATGGCACCTTACAGCCAGCAAGAAAAGTATGTAAGTGTTCCCATAAAGACCACCCCCACAAATCCGAACACCACACCACACCAAAATCATGTCCTGTAGCATTAAACAGTATGAGATGACTACATGCTTTGTCAAAGAGTACTTATTCTTTTGCACTGAAGAGTAGTGCCTTTGAAATAGCATGAAGTCTTATCTCCACACTATGCAACAGGAAAAAAATAGGAGTTGAATAACCCTCTCATAAATTTCAACTGCTTCAATCAAGGTATACCTAACCATTTTCCATTTCCAATCCAAAGATTCTATATCCCATCTTTTGCAAATGCACTCGTCAAAGCCTCTGCTTCTCATTTTTATGCAATAGGTAACACATTAAAAAAAGTAATATCATGCCCTACTGAAACATGGAATTCAAGCTGCAGTAAATACAGTGAAGTGATTGCATTTCTCAATACATGATGAGCGATACCTGCTTTCCAGGCTGTTAATATTCAGGTTCTTGGACAGAAACCACTTTGTCCAGATTGTGGCTATTACTTTTTGTAGACACATCTCCTACTTTATTTTACTTGCCAACTGGAAGCCAAAACATGGTGTTTTTCCTTTTCCAATGAGCTCTTCATGTCTAGATAAGCTGAGGCTGTCCTCTGTTCATTGTATAGTGTGCAAGTGACAAACGCTCACGATGGAGGCATGTAGAAACAGAAATTTTTCCTTTACATACTCTTTTAACTGCCTGTGGTCTCAGAACCTGCACTGAAGCAGGTTTGCTATCTCACTTGAAATAGCAGCACATGTTCTCCTTAACCCAGACATCAACAGAAAGACACCCCCCCCCCCCCCCCGACACCTTTCTTCCGCTCCCAAGACATTTTTGACGAGGCTGGACAAAGCATTTCACTCAAGAGCTGTCAGTGACTAATAAGCTGCATTGAGTGACAGGAGAGAGCTGTCATGGGCTTTATACATCAGAGCTCTTAAGACAAGCAGCTAGTAAGCGCTGCCTCTTGGGTTACACTGGAAACAGCCAGCAAAGACAATTAGGAAGTGCTTTTTTTTCTAATCCTGCCAGAATAAATAGATGCAGAAAAGACTAACAGGTCAAGTAGCATCATTGTTTCTATGGCCACCTACCAACTCTGTAGATGAACTTTCTAAGCTCATGAGGACACCTACCAACATAATGGACAAAATGGAGACTGGCTGAAGCTGAGAGAGTGCAAATTTATTACTGTAGGAAGCAGGAGACCATAACATTCATTAGCTCTCTGAGACCCGACAAGCAATGGTCAAGTGTCATGGCCAAGGCCAGAATGGGAAGTCATCTACAGATCACAATTTGGCTGGCAAAATTGTAATCTTGTCCTTAAGTAAGCAGATTATTTCTTTAAAGGGGACAGGTTAAACTAAATGCACTTTGGATGTGGAAATGAGAATTGAAGTTGGTTGAAGACTTTAACATCAGTTATACTTATATGGCAACTGTTTTATAGTAGCAGCGAAGTGAACATGCTGCTTTTATGTCTGCTAACATTTTCCTCAACTACATATCTAGATTATAGGTCAGTAAAATGCTCTGTAAAGAGGGCAAAAATCACAACTTCTGTCTCTCTGGATGTTACTGTAAATAACATCAGCAGCAGTCAAGGACTGTCTTATAACCATTCTGTTTATTGCATTAGCAAGGTTATCCATGTCACTGCTTCCGCCCCTGATTTCAGGGTGTAAGTGTTTTCAGCTATTCAGTCAAACTGTCCCTCTGGAATGTAGGTTCAGAATCTGTATAAAGATGTATATTCTATTAACAGTTGACTGGTGTGGGTCATTTCATAGCACAATATGAGAAATCAAAGCCTTTATAGAATTTGTGCCTAAAATTGTCAGAAAACTCTCCCCAATCTCTTAACATACCTTGATCTATAAAATTACAACATGCCTAAGACAGCAATGCACAATTGCAAGAATGCAGACCATTTCTCTTAGCATATTTCTTGGTTTACTTCTGTTTATTTACAAGGGAAATATAAACCTTTCAAAATGCATGCTTCTACAAACATTTCAAACCCCTATTTTTAATAGAAAAAACAAACTTGACATGTGGACTGCTTGGCGAGTTGCACAGTGTTCTGATTACTCCTATTTTTATTTAATTACTCCTATTTATGCTGCAAATCACCAACAGCGAAAATTATGAATTACATATTTGATTATACGATTCAGAATTAGCCTCTGCTCAGGCTAGTTTTTTGGGGTTTTTTTTCTCAAATTCAAGCATAGAAGCTCACAATTTATTTATGTATTCAGACTGGTTTAAAAAAAGGCAAACTCCCCCCTAAAAAACCAAATACCCCCACCTTTATTCTGAAATGATGCCGAATCAACCCAGATTATAACAATAAAAGATTCATGTTCCTGTAGTTGTAACAGATACCTTGTAAAGAATTTTCTTGGATTGGTAGCATTTTTTTTAGCCTGGTATTTTCTTGAGAATAAAAGGCAATATCATTCTGAAGGTTTCATTTGTTATATTATACAAAGCCCTGCACATTAACCTTGGCCTCTGGATTTCTCATGTGATCTACATTATTGGAGATAAAATCCAGGCTACTGAAAACAAAATCAAAACCTCCACGTTTCCAGGACAACTCAGATACTTGGAGAAAACCTAAAAACAACCCCAAAAAACAAACCACTGTTGGCCTTGCTAGCACATGGCCTTGCTAACAACAATTCCTGCCAAATTCATTATTCCACAGGCATCTGATTTTTTTCACCATTTCTAATGTGTATTTATACTTAATGCAGTTCTATTAGTGAGTTCATTAAATGCAAATATCAATTAACAATCTCACTAATACCCTGCTGCTGAAATATGCTTCTACTGTCAGCACTAGAACAAAATTGTAAGTGCTGTACTAATACTTGGTCAATAGCTTAAGTGGATATATCACTGGAATAAGATCCACCAAATTAGGATTGATTTAAATCAACTCACTCATTTTTGATGTCATGTCACACATTTTAGCAGAGAAAGAGATCAAAAAAGAGTAACATTACTTAAGCATGAACAAGTGAAAAAGCTAAACTGCTGCTCTGTCATGATGATCTGTGCTCCTTGGCATGTGATTTAGTTCTGTCAGAGGTGGTGCACAGAGCAAAGGAACCAAACTAGCATCAGAAGCCAGGCTTTACACAGTTACCTACTTGCCTGGACCACCAATAGTTGTACGACTGGTCAAGACCCATAGTCTGTTTATTCTTAGGTAAAATACAGAATTAGTGCTTTCCAGAGTGCTCTACTTCCACTGGGGGAAGGAAAAATAAATACAATCACAATAACATTATAAGATCATTATGGTCACAAAGACAGACACACGAGTCATGAAATGCTAGAATGCAAGGAAATGCCATGAAAGCTTAACTCTAGGTATTCCTATACCACCTTCAGTTAGACGCAGACCTTTAGACATAGACTTTAGACCTTTTCCACAATCTCTTTCCTCTTAGCAGTGCCCAGGATATAAATTAGTTGTGCACAAAGCAGCTCCTGAGAATTTCGGCCTTCTCACATGTCTTCCATTGTCTTATTTACTGCAAAGTCTTCTGAATAAGAAAATGTTTTCTAGTATTATACCCTTAGTTTCTTAAGTGCTTTGGGATTTCTTGCATTAGGGTTGTTATCTCTGAAAAAAATTAGCTTCAGTCCAGTCTGATGTTAACAGTAGGCTCTTTAAAACACAGATTATAAAGCTATTATTTTTTTTGCTAGGGATGTTTTTTGCTCCAAATAACATGTCAAATATCCTAAGTAGGCTGGATGGCATCTAAACATCATTCTCTTGTACACGTGTGGTAAGAACTATTCTTACTGCTTTGTATTGTAGATTTTAACAGGTCACCCTCTTGGTTTCATTCTTCTATTTCTGTCTCTATACAGAGGCTTTAAAACATACATTCTGGCTAAGATGCTAAGTTGGCTGTGTTGCATACTTCTCTGCACTTAAATAATATTCTATTTAAATAAGAACATTCTAAAGAACATCCCTGAGGACTTACATACTCCGAAAAGGAAAAAATGTGAGACTTTTCTGAGTATCTTCTCCCTCAGAGTGTCAAATAAAATACATTGTGTGCTGGGGTGGGGGCTGGGACAGCTGAGAAGTATGAAAATTACTATGCTGTGCAGCTTCGAAGGCTGCTGCTACTTGCTATAGCCAAGGATTATTTTTTTTCTCATAAGAAAAGTTGCTGAGCCATGTACTCATAGTTTTGTGAGACATGCTGTACTCCTCTGCCTTTTATTGCTGCACAGTCTTCTGCCAGCTATAGAGTTGAGGCATTACCCTTCTACCTTCATGTGAAATACGCTCATAAGCAAGGACAGAGTTGCCTGCATTAAAAAAACTGTTTCCTTGGTAGTTCAGTAGGGCCATATGGCATTCCAGAAAGCTAGGAAAAAGGATGGTCTGCAATCATGTAATGGGTATGGGGGACTATTGGAAAAATAAGGAATGGACAGCAGAAGAAAAGGGTGAACTGGCTAATACTGTGTTGCATCCCTAAAATGTCAAGAGATTGTAGTCTGTTTCAGTGGATCAAACAGGAGAAGCTCCTTGCATTCACACACATGCACAGAGAACTCTGAATTTGAAGCTTTAGTTTTGCTACGAAAAAAAAACCCAAAAACCCACACCCAAACAACAGGCTACTTTCTGTCTGTTCCTACCATCTTAAAATCCCCAAGTCTATGAGTTTAGTATTTCCTTCATTGCTAGAAACGTGACTGCATCAATCTGTATGGCCTGCATATAGAACACATAAATGCTATCTTAACAAGCTTTCTTTCTCTATCACATGTAAGGAATACAACTCAGGAATTAACACCTTTATAAGCTGAAAGACAAACAGGACATCATCATTGAATCCCCAGTCTCACGCACTTCCACTGGACACGAACCTCAGTATCAATGGCACTCTACCTCCAAATATCTAAGAAACAAATGTGAAGGAGAAGATGGGTTGAAGGAGAAGATGGGTTGGGAAAAGACAGGTAGGTTATTGGCTACCCAAGCATGGCAGAGTGGGAAGACAGGCTCTGCTTTACCTCATTCTGAGTGAAGGGGACCAGGATGTCTGTAATCCATCCTGAAGATTTCCTCTCTTTCCCATCCTGAAGTGGGTTACCACAATCCCAGGCTTGCTGTAAACCACTGTGAACCTAGCACAGGGAAGGAGAAGAAGAAATCCTTTGGAAAGACTCATTGAATGTTCAAGAATTTGCATGTGTGAATTCTTTACACTCAAGGAGCTGCTGCCTCTTGAAGGAAGGCAGTTACATACTTTCTCACCAGGCAATCTTCAGGATCAGTTGGGAGTTAGGCAAGCGGAGCTAGCATGCAGTGGGCAGGAAAGCTAATTAGATTCAGTTTCCACATAAAAAAGGTTACAGATGAGAAAGTTCAGTATCAAGTATTGTCAAGGCAGTCACCTCAGAAGCTCCTTAATGCTGACTCTCTGCTTTAGCAAGTCACCTATGGTGCACTTGTCACTGCTATTTTGAGGTATTCATGTGATTTTCTGTTCTCGGCAGTTAAAGAAAGTCTTTTTCAAAGCTGGCCTTTTAACAAATGCTTCTATATTCACTCCATGCTCTTTTCCTCTTGTTAGCTGAACAAAATAATCTGCAGATGATATATACCTTTGTATCATGCTTTTATGCTAGACGTGTCAATTATTCTTCTGCCCTATTATATGTCATGACAGTTTTTATGCTTAATGTACAGCTTTAAGTTGTACCTTTTACTCACAATTCCACAGACACCTGCAGCTGTCACTTTTCTGTCCAATTATCAGGATGTTTCCTTTGACAAGCAAAGAAACGTGAGCTTGACTAAGATAGTTGGTAGGGAAGGATTATTGAAAACCAAACCAAACAGCAAAACCCTACACCCAATAATGCCACATAAACAGAAAAGCTGCAAAAAGTAAAAAAGAAATTAACAATGAACCTATGATGAAGTTAACCCTTGAGCTTCCATATGTGTTTCTTCACACAAGACCGTACTACTTTCAGACCGCCATTCCCTGCTTGCTTGCCTCCACACCTATGATTCTGCTTCGTTTCCTTACTAGTACACTCCAACCAAATCATTCAGCAGCAAAAGCAAGTTTTACTTAGCAACAGTTTCCAGGCAAAATTTGCCATCCAAACCCACTGCAAAGGTATTTCACTGACTTAAACAAAGGAACACCAAACCTGTTAAGATGCTTAATGCAAAACCTGTTCAAAATACAGCAATCTGTCTCTGCCCTAACAACTATAGCTCTCTTGGAGAAAATATTTATAAGACAATTAGGAAAGTAAATGTGCATCACAGCAGGCAAGAGATCATTTACTGGCCTGCATCTGCCAGACGACCTGGGAAAAAATACAGCTGTATGAGGAAGCTGAAGCTCAGACAGGAAGGTTTCAGCTGAGCTTTGGAAGAAGAGCATTCTTGATGTTTCCAGAGGATCTTAAACTACTTGAGTGTCTCCAAGCATTCCCATACAAACACAAAGAGAAATGTTATAAAAACAATATGAAAGGAGAAGGGGGAAACAAAACACAAGAATGCTGAAGAAGAGAGCTAGAAGGGAAAATGATGAATTCAAAGACCAAAAGGCTGGCAAGGACCATTAAAGTTTTTTACACAGTAATATGGGGAAGGCATGAGGGAAGAAGGGCTTTTGTTTGACGTATCAGTCAGCTTTTGTATTTTAAACAGAAGACAACTTTGGTTCAATCAAACCCTAACATCCTGAGCTTCAGCAATATAATTATAAAGTACATATGACAAAGAGGGAGACATAATCATCATATATAAATAATGTACAAAACTGAATATGTGATTACTTTCAAAAACAGTTGTGACAATGGAAAAATGTCACTGCAATGGCTATAGCACAGATCATACAAGCTTAAGTATCTCCTTACACCACTGTCTTCTAAAGAAATATTGAAAGACAAGCTACCAGGTATGAGGGCCACTAATGCAGTTCACCCAGAGCAGACAGCCAGCTGAAGGACCCCTCTTAGTTACACCAGTAATTTTGGCACAGATAGGATTACACATAGATTTAGGCACTACTGTTAACACCAGAGACCCATCATCATTCATCAAAGGCTTGAACAGAGGTGCATAACTCCAATGAGCAAGCAGACCATTAGAATTTACCATAGAAATACAAGCCACTTAGTACCCATCTTACGCACAGGCGCCTCCTCTCCTGCCTCTTCCACACCCATTTCCCAGCTTCCCTTCCATCCAGTCCCACCATCACAGTTATCTTTTGTTCTTGATTTTTCTCCAGGAAGAGCAATACTATCAAGAGAAACTTCACTATCAGGCTTGATTAGAAGAAGAAAAACATGATGAAACTGAGTGCTACAGATTCTCAGGTACATGCGCCCAGGTCCTGATGAAAACATCAAACCTAAAATTGGATTTTACTGTCTGAAAACAACTGAGGAAAAGAACCTGAGTCTACTAACAGATCAAACAGGCTCTGAGTCACCCAAGTGAAGGAGCTCTGCAAGATGGTATTTACAACCTGAGTGGTCATGGCCCTGAGTACCTGTGCTAGTTGACCCTGCTCTGAGCAAAGAGTTGTGCCAGATCTCTTGAGGTGCCTTTCCACTGCAATGATTCTCTAATTAACCAGCATACATCAGAGTGGGTAGGCTTGCAGCCAGCAAATACAACAGATTAAAGGTAGCACTGGCGAAGGACTAGGACAAGAGGTAGAGGCATAGATTTGGTGATACCAAGTTTAGATCAGAAATTTTTTAAAACATATTTCCTATTCATCTGAATAATGAGACTCTGAAACAATATTTTGGGTAGGAAAAGGGAGCAAAACTACACACATATATATACACATATGTGTGTCAGGGCATGTGTATTTTAAGATGGATCTTAACATATATGGAGTCAGATACCCAGCCTGACATATGCAGGTCAATTGATAACCATGTCATTGTTATAGACTAGGAAAATGCAGAAAGTCAAGGAGTAGACAGTGTTGGATAAGGGAGTGTAATTTTACATTTACTTCTTCTGTATTGTGTCAAATATCACATAATAAGCAACAAGCAGTTGATTCTCTTCTAAAGGCAGATCTTCAGAGTGGAACTGTGCCTTGACACCCTCATGATAGGACACCGATAAGCACCTTACCTACCAAGCTGCTAACCGCTTACCTCAGAGAAAATTAATGCTGAGAAGGCACACAGCTTTAGACTTAGGCCAAGAATCAGTGTGAGAAAGGAACCCCCAAAACCAAACAGAAATTGGTGGGCAAAATAGCAGAAACAAAGAAAAAGAAAAAAATCCCACCGTGTTCCTGAGAAAGCCAAACATAAGGTGTGTGGAGGCCAGCAAGGAACTGAGAGGCAAGAGGAAGACAACAAAGTGCAGATCCTACCTAACTGTGTATGGCACAAAGGATGAGTTGACATAGCACAAGTCCTTGATAATTCTAAGAGCAACCACCACCTCAGTAGGTGTTGGGAGGCAGGGTGGGAGTGTGGCTCGCTATCTTGATTAGATATTTCTGTACACATTAGTGTCCGCAGCACATTAGATACAATTCGGAAGATATTCCAATTCGATTTCACCCAAGAGGAATGCAATTCAATGCAAACCAAAGTGCAGCAGGGTAGGGAAAATCAGAAGATTCATACCAAAAGTGCACTATTCCTTCTTAAGAGGATGTTGGCAGGGATGCACACAGTGACCGTAAAGATCCATCTAAGGCTTACTTTCCCCATGGAAATTATATGATTTTGAAGTACAAAATACCTCCAACTTCTAAAATTTTCACTTCATTAGTGCTGAATGTCTGTAAAACATTGAACTGTTGTCCTGGGCTCAGCTGTAGCAGTCATTTTTCTCCTTCTTAGTAGCTGGTGCAGTGCTGTGTTTCTGACTTTAAGTCTGAGAACAATACTAATAACACACCAATGTTTCCAGTTGCTGCTCAGTAGCACTTACCCTGATTCTCAGGCTCATGCTCTGCCAGGGAGGAGGGGCACAAGAAGCCAGGAGGAAGCAGAGGCAGGACACCTGACCCAAACTGGCCAAAGGGCTATTCCACACCACAGCATGTCATGCCCAGTATCGAAACTGGGAGGGAGTCACCTGGAAGGCCCCGATCACTACTCGGGTCGGGCTGGGTATCGGTCGGCGAGTGGTGAGCAATTGTATGCTCTCCCCTTGTTATTCCTCTTATCATTATTACTGGTAGCAGTAGTGGTTTCTGTTATACCTTTGTTACTGGAGTGCTCTTATCTAAACCCGTGGGAGTTACATTCCTCCGATTCTCCTCCCCATCCCTGCAGGAGCGGGAGCAGGAAGGAAGTGGGGGAGTGAGCGAGCGGCTGCGTGGTTCCAAGTTGCCGGCTGGGCTTAAACCACGGCAACTGTTTCTATCAAACAATCAACTTTTAGGAACTAAAGTATGTAACAGCAGCCATCATGGAATAGGATGTTTGGAACAAACACAAGCATTAGAGTTTGAGGTTTCCATTTAATCTCTGGTTAAGCATTGTGTCAGCATGTTGTATTTATTGCCTCAGTTCCCCTTTCAGACACACTGCTTACACAACAGAAAGGAACCCAGAGCTGCAGAGAGACTGCTGTAGTGAATTCACTGTCTCGTTTTCCCATATGCACATTAAACTGTTACCCACCTTGGTTATTTCTTTAGCAGATACAATTACCAAATCTATTATATTGACAACACATTTAAATAAAATCACAAGAATATCTAGATTCTCAATGTTTCCATAATTGGAGCCTTATTTGACATCAGACTCTCTACCTCAGTTATTAGAAATAACAGGAAGACCCCAATTATCAAGTTATTACTGTAACTTTTTGGGTTTTTTTACCATTCCTGTTATACTTCCAAGAGACATCTTTAGAAGAAGCTGGTTTTTTTAGTTCAGTTGAGTACATCAAGAAAGTACTTAACATGTTTAGTTGCAGAAAGGGTAGACTTTCAGGGTCTCCGAATACTTGAACATGGTTACTATAGAGTGGGCTAAGAGGCCGGAGTGAAAATTGTGACAGAGGGCTAGAGACTGAATACAAAAAGCAAATTATACCTGTCGCTACAAGATTCCATAAGATTTTAAGCCTTTTCAGAATTTTGCTGTCCATAAAGAACAGAAAATATAGCTTTCCGGTGGGTTTTCGGTTTAGGGTTGGGGGTTGGGGGTTTTTTGTGTTGTTTGGTTTTGGTTATGTTTTATTTTAATTTAGAGCATAACCTGATTTTTTTTAACAGCAGCATAATGAAGGAAGTTTTCTTTGGCAGTCTCCAATTATATGCTTTATAAAAGTTCTTCACTATAGTATTTGAAATTCACTATCATCCAAGACAGATTCATTTAATCACCAATACACTCAAATAGGGGGTTCTGTCTCCAGATATTCTGTAATTAGAAACACCTACACCATAGGTACTTATCACAGAGAATGAGAAATTTAGGAAAAGATATTTTGTTATAACACAGATGAAAATTATAAAGCAATATTAGCTTATATCTTACACCTGCAACAGCATGTACAAAGAAACTAGGGGGAAAAATTGCTACTTTCAATTTGGCTGCCATGGTAACATGAAATGGTCCAATTTATTGCAGTTATCACAAATGCTATTAATCCTAGGGGTAACGACAGGTGGCAATGAGCCATACTGAGCAGGATTATTTTCTTTGAGATTTTGCTAAGGGATTTAGGAAGAAATAGAATAATCAGTACTGAAGATGATAGCTGAATAGGGATATTGAAAAACGAGTTAAGACGGAAGACCTAAGCAAGTTCTTTGTTCATATCACTATACCAAAGGGCACCAATCACTAAAAAAAGTGAGGCAGAAGTTTGCTTGCTTTTCTTTGATGGTAGCAAGTTGAGACTAAGGTAGTTTCCCTTGTTGCTATACAGTAGAAAACAGTTTTCTGAATCTGTAAGTCTGGTTCTGAGCATGCTTTTCTTCCCATCAGGACAAAGTGAGACCTGTCTTAACTCTTCTGTCTTTTCTTTCTCCCCTTAAACTTTGAAAGAAAGAAATAACATGCTGCTTTATACACACCCTGCCCCCATACCAGGGAACCCAACTGCATGACCAGATATTTGAAATGAGAATTACCCTTTTTTAGAACCAGAGGTCATTCAGATGGAAAAATCTCTGAAAATCATTCAATCCAACCTTCAGCTTAAAGGAGGGATAGCTTCAAAGTCACACCAAGCTGCTCAGAGCTTCATGCAGTCAAGGTTTCAATACCTCCAGGAATGGAGTTTCAACAGCCTCCCTGGGCATCTGCTGCTCTATTAGACTGCTCTCACAGCAAATTTCCACCCTCCTTTTATTTTCCTTTGGAATTTCCCTTTTTGCAACTTACGATTATTGACCCTTGTCCTCTTGCTGTGGACTGCCATAGGGAGCCTGATATTATCTTCTCTCTCATGCCCCTCGGGTACTTGAAGATGGCAATTACAACCTCCCTGAATCCTTTCTTCTCCAAGGTGAGAGAGCAGCCCCACTGTTGTTGCTTCCTGGACCCCTTCACTCCAAACAAAATCCTCATAAGTGTGGACATAACCCTTGTATCAGGAATAGTTTGTGCTCTACTCTATGACCTCCCTCATTCCTGAAGAAAGGTACAATTACTACAACTAGAACAAGTTGACGGATGCTACAGGGAAAGTGTCTCACATACATGTATACTCTGGTCTTGCAAAGTAAAAAGAGGTGTGATCATAAAAAAATTACTGCAAGATATGTATTATTCAGCATAAAGTGAAAGCACAATCGTTACTAGAAGTCAAGACTTCTAAGTGGCATGCTGTGCTCTTAAAGCCAGAGATATTAGAGGCTGCAGGAAACATTATGCTTTCTGTTTTCATTACAGAGTAACAGAAACATACACCTCAAAATCTGTAGAATCAGCTGAGGCACTTGCTAGTGGATGCTAGAAGGTGCCTCCTGAGGTGCAGGGACAGAGCTAAAGTCTCTGAGTAAGGGTTTCAGGTCTGCAGAACTGACCAAGCGCTACTATTTTCCAGGCATGTGACCATGGTGGAAATCTTTCCAGACAGGCCTTAAAGATCTTTGCCTCACTCCATATTTCTACACCTCCATTCCGTCACTCCGTACTTCTACACCTCCATTTCCTGTTGAATGAACAGGTTGCTGGAAACTGTTCAGTCTACTATTCCACAACTCTGTGCCTTTGATGTGCAATCCAGAGAGAACCTCCTCATCTTGAAGTCTCTCATTGATGAAACATCTTTCATTGGTTTATTTTTTTGCTTGTCTACAAATAAAGTTAAATTGTCTTTTGTCCCAGAGTTATAATAGCTGAAAAATACAAATATATGCAGCAGTACATAATTTTAAAAAGATATCCCAATGGAAAGGAATAATTACAATTAATTCTTTACTCTTGACCTGTAGATGGCTGATGTATAAGATACTTCACAGCCACTAGTTAAGTGGAAGATGCTTACAAAGTGTCATACACCAGGATTACTATAGAATTATGCAGAGTTATCATATGTTACTGAGTAAATATCACATATATCAACGTATTTGTATATAAGGCTAATGATGCACTGGCAAAGAATTCTTACTTTGCGAGCAATTATGTAGGGTCTTGGAATACCTACTCATTAAAGACGGAACAAATGTAAAAAGAATGCTATTGCCAAACAGATACATTTGTAAAGAAGTCCTATTGAAGCAATTGAAAGCATTCTGCTATTTGGAAAAAGAAAGTCTTGTTTAATGCTTTGGAATAGTGAAAAACTATACGTATGAAAAAAGAAAACAGTATTCTGGTCCTGGGAAATAAACCACAGAGATGAAAAGTTAAAAAGTTGGCATGAGAAATACAAAAGATTCCTCTGGTCTGTATTTTTAACCTCTTATTAAACAACAGAATTGATTAACCTTCTTTGAACAAATTATGTTCTACAATTTCAATGTGAATAGAATTTGTAGGGGGCAGTTGGAATTAAAAGATTAAACAAAAGTTTTTCATACAGATAATTGTTTTGCAAATGCAACATATTAACAGAAGGCTTCCCTAAGGTTAATTATTACCATCAAAGGGTGATAATTAGGCATTTATCACAGCTTAATTTACTTACAGAAATGTATCTTTATTCAGGATCACAAAAGAATATCATGTTCTTAAGTTACAAGGGGACGTCACAGCATGCAATTTTTCAGGAGAATATTTATCATTCAAACCTTCTGAAGAAGTAATGGAAGATGCATTTCCACTATCTTCATATTACTTAATACTTCAGAGGACTTCAAATAGCAAGGCATTTGTGTTAATATATATTTTTATATATATTTTTGCCTGACTTGAATCAAAGCCTTTCTTTTTCAGCCACCTGAAACAAAATGAAGCAAAAAATAGTGGTAGGTGGTAGCGGCTTCGTCTTCACCCTCAATACCCATATTGAATGGAAAAGAATGCTAAATCAGGAGAAAGTGATTTGAATCAGAAATGTCAGAACAACCAATACCACAGTATCTCATATAAAAGGGGTTAGGGAATTTTCTTTGGAGATGGAAAACAGTAATTCAAATCTGCTTATGAAATGAGGGCACTGAACTTGACTATTCCTCACCATCCCTTATTGAGTATGTCATAAAACTTTATCTTCTGGTAAAGCCTTCTTTTCCAGTTAAAACTGTTTGCTAAGCATAATCTAAATTAACAGGTAGTTTTGTGATATCTAAAGTCTATGATTTTCTACTGATAAGACTGTCACCGGAAAACAGTGCCAGCCTTGAACTACAACATTAATGTATAAGCATAAAACTGAAAAATAAATTAAAAAGAAAAAAAAACTCAACAACCCAAACCTGTAGAAGGATCTTACTTTTTTTCTTTTTTTTACATATCATAAGATTTTGTATAGCTGTTTCGTCTCATTCTTTTCTAAAGAACAGCTCAAATCACTGGGGCTGCTGCTATCTGCATCTATACTGCTGCCCAAAGTTGCATTTTGGGGGTAATGGTTTTTTTTTGATGTTGGGGGTTTTTTCCCCCCTTTGGAGGGGGTCATTTTTTAAAGGAATCACCCATTTCAAGAAGAAAATCAGAAGAAAACAGTTCCAGTTCTTTTAGAAAAGATAAAATATTCTCCGACTGAAAAACTCTCATGTCTTCCTTAAAGCCAGCTGAAGGATGGGTAGAAGAAAGGAGTGTGTCCCTGATGTTGGAAACATGTAATGTTATCTCTTCAAATTTGACACATTAAATGGCTTTCAAAACTCTAAGATCATATATAGTCAGCAGACAACATGAAAAAAGCAACTCATTTTCAGAAGCCAGTAGCAGCATTAGACAAGCCCCAGCTCTCCGGGGAAGCTGTAGGCTGACCTTTTTACACCCATCACTATCCTGCAGTACAGTGAGCATTAACTGGAAAGGATGAGCAGAATTTACAGATTTGGAAAGAGATGCAGGAATACGAATACCATCCTATGTTCTTGACTAGCCTGCCACTTCTGAACCCCTACAAGGCATGGAAAAAGAGGATGCCTTACTGTAATAAAGGGTGGGAGGGACGGAGAGCAGACAGATGGAGAAAAGAACTGAAGGCATGTTGGTGTCAAAGCCATCTCTGGCTAGCCAAGGAGAGAGTGTGGCACAGGTTGTCATTCAAGGAGCCAGCTGGGTGAGACATAGAGGGTAAGATTCATTTCACCTAGCCGTATAGATGTCCAACTGTGGATTACTCACCCCTCTTTCAAAGACAGGTGTTAGAATGCAAATCTATCACTATATTTTAGATGCCATATGCGGGAGATCAGGTGCATCCTTGTAATTTATTTCTTTTGACCACGTAAAGGAGCTCAGTGCTACTCACTCAGACAAATGTGCACATTGCAAATGCCTACATTTAGTTGTATAGTCCTTCTTAAGCCTTTTGAGTTAAATGATGAATCTTAGCAGGAGAAGACTAGGAGCTTAGGGGAATAAGAACAGGCTTGTTTGAGAGAGGGTTTTTTTTAATGCTCAGCCAGGAATCACATTCTCATTTCAGGGTACTGAAAGTCAACAACAGCTACACTGTGAACATGAAACGTGTTATTTAGTGGCAATACCAATCAAAAAGGCATCTTCAAGCAGGCTTTCGTATTTAGAAGCATTTTTGACATAGTCTTCCTATGTTTCAGGTCCTAATCTGTAAGATGAGAGAGCAGTACCTTTTGTTTCACCTTGCACAGAGGTGGAGCCTCTTTGTTCGTGTTCGTGGCCAGTAAATTTCAGAGGGAGTTGAACAGGCTGTGATAAACAAGTCACTGAGCTGTTTTTCAGATAGCAGTAGTCATGATTAAATAAATGCTCTCCAGTGTAAACAGTGAATAAGATAAAATATTCCAGTGGGGAAAAAGATAGTAAACAATCATATTGCTAAAGCTTATCATAATATGTATGGGAAAATACCTTTTTTTCTTAATCATTTTTCAGCACTTTTCTCTCTCTCCCTTTTTTTGGGCCTAAACCATTCATTGAAAATCTGAACAAGCTCAGTGTCTACAGAATTCTTCTCAAATAAATGTACTACCTAATAGAAAAAGTTTCATACAGCTTAAACAACTCAAGTTATAACAGTCTGTCACTAAGCTCTCTAAACAAGAATGCAGATAAGAGGAATTTATTGATAGCCAGTTGAACTAAGTAGACGGATTCCTCTTCTTTCCCCATTTCCTTGGTGTTAGGTATTTTGATCCTAAGTGCATGTTATCATCAACAAATCCTTTAAAAATGAAAATTGTATATTCAATAAATTAATCTAGTTCTTTCAATCACACCTGCAATGCTGCATACCCCTACTAGCCAGAGGGTTAGACTGATTCACAAACTTTTGGAGGGCAGGGGCAGATGTGCAGGGAAGACGTGCCTGTTACAGCATACAATAAGAGAGATTTCATTGTGCTTGAAGCTTTCTTGTCCAGAGGATGAGTTAGTTGAGTAGTAGTTAAGTTTGAAATAAAAACAAGTTAATAATCAAAACTTTAGAGGCCTTTTCCTCCAAACCCTTAAGGGAGACACTCCTAATATCATGTAAGTTCTTCTGGTCACCTCTTAGCACTTGAGTTGTCAAACAACATCGAAGAGGGACCAGAACAAAAAGAAACAAAGACATATCTAGTCTTTGGATCAGTTTCACAGAAGTAACTCTTTCAGAAGGAAACAAGACACCAGGTGGTATCACTGGCAGTACTCTCCAGATAATTGGGTCAAGATGTAGCCTTCAAGATGTTGACTTCAGCATCTTTCTAGTTGCTTTCTGTGAATTCTGCAAATGAAATTGGCATAGAATAAATACCTGCCACTGCCCTGCTCAGTATTTAACTCCATGCTCTTAAAGGAGGTAAAGGTATTTGGTACTTCTTAGCTCCTAGTCACCACCTATATGGAAAGGACTAACCTAACCGTTTCTTAAATATCCCAAGGGTTACAAAAATCATGTAGGTGAGAATAATTTAGTAATTTACCTTCACATCTGTGGGTTTATTCCTAGCCAAAGAAGAATAAGTAATAAACTATTTATGAATGCTAATAATTATATTTGATTGGTTTTCTTCAGAAGAAACAGTACCTCTTTTGAGATTTTTGGTATCAAACATGAATACCTATCTATCAAAAATGAAAAAGAAATAAAAAATAGAGCTACCCGAAACTGTTTTCATATGAAGTTTCCTAGACTTGATGTCCCTGCCCTTCTCCTGAAGGTTCAAATAAGTGACCTAGATGCTTGCCTAAATGTTACTGTACAAGAAGATACCAATGACTTTCTTAAAAATATAATTCCCCTCCTCACTAATACAAGTGTCTATCAAGTACACTAGGTTCTACATCAAGCAATTATTATACACATTTCAGATACAATACTTCAAGGGTTCTCTGACCTTCATATATGTAAACTGTCTTTTTATAGCTAAATACATTGTTCTCAGAGACCTGAAGTTCAGCCAGATTATCCAGTGTGCTGAAATTATTGAATAGCATAACTAAGCAACTTATCTTGCACTATTTCTTTAATTTATGGGCTGCAATTAGGAAATGAACCGACTGCACATTTCTGTGTAACTTGACTAACTGCCAATACTCCTGAGGCTCAATGGAAGAACCTCATTATAAAGATCATTAAGTAAAAAATCTATTGTGTGTACTTAAAGGTAGATTTTTCTTCTGCCCCAGGCCTACATATTTCTTTTCTCTAACACTGCCCAAATCCTGTTTGTTTCCATGGAACATAATTCCTATAGTTCCCATGTGTATAACAAAATTTTCATTGGAGTTTGCAAAACCTCTGGCCTGTGGTCTTTGATCTGTGCTTCTATAAAGATCTCTTCATTAATTTTATCTGCCACATCTCTTTTTTCTTTTTGGCTTACATTTGTTACTCAGCTTTTGACAAGCAGATGAGAGTTTCAAGGGATGGAAGCTTTTTTGTTTATGCATTGACATAAATCATGATGATTATATTTGTAATATATACAGTAATTTCAGTTCTGCTAATGTTGAGATATGTATTTATGTAGTTTACATTACTGTATGCAAAGACCCTTAACCAATCTGTACAAAGGCCTTCACTTTTCTTATTGATGCAAACAGCAAAAGATATGGTGTATATTTAATTTACTTTTGATTTAATTAAGCAAGAAATTCAGGCTAGAAAGCCCATCTTCATAAGCATGCAGTGTCTTGATGTCAATATTCCAGGTTGGTACCAGGCAAATACTCTACCAGGCTATGTGACATACAAGGAAATAGCATATTTACAAACCTGGACTGGCTCCTATAATGCCAAAGGGTTAAAAAAAAGGGCTGGGGAAGGAAAGAAGAAACTGTGAAGAGACACAGTTAAAATTATACTTTAAGGGAGCGTTGTAAAGCTGTTTAAAGCTCTGGGGAGGATTATTTTGGTGGCAGTTGAAGCAATTATAAAAGTTACTTCTCACTACTCTTTTTAAACACCCCACAGCTAATCTGTGCTAGGGTATTACAAAACAACTCCACATCACTTCATTCAGAACCAGATGGATTGACACAGATCACTGTGCCCTGAACTACCCACTGACCTGAAGCTATCACACTCGCATACCCATACAGCCCCCTAAAGCGGCTCAGCAGAGGGTGGGATTCATACCAGGTGATGGACTTCTTCAATGGCTACACTAAATCTGCAAGAAAACATTTATCTGTCACATTAACATCACATGGATCTGGCACTCCCTGTCCTCAGGAACTAAAGTAGCCCTAAAAACTGCTGGGAGGAAAATGAAATCTATGCTCCGTATTTCCCTACATCCTCTTTTTTTCTTTTTATTTATTTATGCCTTATCAATAATTTCAAGTAGGATCATCTGGAGGTCTTCTAGTTGTCAAGTCAAGGAATGGAACAGCTGAAGACATCCTTTAAGTGACTAGTAAGTGACCAGTAATAAGCTGGTATCCAGGCAAGTAATATACCATAAAAGATTTGTCGTCCCATGACAGGCTTTTTATTGCTACCAAAGCTGTCACTTGTTCAAGACAAATTCTTCCAAGCAAAAGGTGAACAGGATCTGGCTTAATATTCAATTTCCCTGTTCCATTTTAGTCCTTCTGAAAAAAAACCCCAACTCTGAAAACAAGAATATTCAAGAATATTGGCTATGCAGGTGAGTTTTTCTGGTTTATCTGCAATCTCTCCTTTCTCTTCATGCTGTTTCTGGCAAGGCTATTAGAACACTATCTCAGATACGTTACTTTTTCTTTTTGGTACTGTAGATGGCAAAGCAATATATTGTCAGTAATCCGGTCCAGTTTGTTATCCTTTATTTAGTTTCATAAAATACATCTTATGAATCATTTATTTTCTAGTAGTGTGTTTTATTTATGCAAGAATGCTTCAGTGAGATTCAAAAAAAGTGGGTTAACAAAGCTGTAAGCACACATTGGTATTCAAAAGGCTATAATTTTATCTCACTCTTCTTTCAATTAAATAACATTGGCAAAAACTCAGGGTACAGATCCACAGATCTGTAAGAGCTAGATCCTGCTCTAGTACTCTCCAGTGGGTACTATTTAATGGAATTCACGGGGCTGCTTACCAAAACAGTGGATATTAATCAGTTACAAGGCATGTAGGCAAGAGGTGCCACTGCATCAGTTTTCAGTCATGTTACTGACAATAACAGTACTTTTACTGCATTGATGGATGCTGCAGCAGCCATCATAATAGTTTAAAGCATTTCCTCAGAGCCCCATTATAAAATACAGCAGCCTTCAGTCATAAATTATAAAATAAAAGAAAAATCATAACAAATTTTGCAAAGAATTTCAACTGAATGGTACCATGAGTGTAATTTTGCATCCTAAATTAATAACATGTCGTGCTTTATTCCTCTTTTGCAAAACTGTTTTCAATTTTGCAAAAGAAGGAAACAGTCTTACATTACAAATTTCTGTTCAGAAAAGGATTTTCAAGTAATTAAGACAAAGTTTACCTTACTGGCTTTTTTAACTCTACCAGTAAATTCACATACTTCCTATTTCCATGCCTATATCATACTTCCTTTCAGCAAAGAGTGTGTGTGTACATGCATACAAGCATGTGTGTGTTTGAAATGCAAACAGATAAAACCTGATTTGACTTCAAGAAAATACTCAGAGGTACCAAGCTTAGGTTCTTACATGTTCAACTGATGAAAATAAATCTAATCTTTTAGCTTTGCAGTACTTGGTAACACCTAAGTTCTGGATTACTAATGCCACCAAAGTTTTCTGATGAACAGAGTAATATGAATCAAGAGTAATCATATAAGTTGTTACAATAAAATGATTATTTGTTAATGGGGAAACCCTGTGTTGTACTTAATAACACATGGCCCTTAAGAATTTTGAAAACAAATCAAGGAAAATATTATTCACTCAAATATTCTTTTTGAAGTACAAGACAATAAAGGCATTACAGAAAGAAGGCAATATCCCAATAAACCCTCCTTGCCAATATACAATATTCCATTCCAATTATTAAGGTTATTAGTCATTCCTAAATTCTGTGAGAATGGACACCATAGAGATATTTCCTTAATAACTGCTCCATGATTAACATACACTCAAAGGTTATAATTGAAGTTCAGGCCTACAAAGTTCACTGCATCTAGGGGAAAAAAAAAGTTAAACTCTGGCTTTGAGGGGTTTTTACTACATCATCTTCTATCACTCCATTCCTACCCCCTTGTCCCTGGATCTTTCTAAAACCAGTTTATTAAAAAACAAACAAAGAAAAAAAAATTACTTTCAAACTGCAGAGTTTAAGCTTGAAATATTAATTCCTGAGCTGAGGAGACTTGTAATTGAGTGGGCCAAGAACTGTTAATGGAGCATAGGGAAGGAACACTGGTCACAGACAAGGGAAATCAACATGAAGGACACAAGGGTCCTGAAGTCTGTTAAGAAATGTCAGCCTTTTGTGTAACCCACAGCACAAAAGAAGAGCATAAAAAGAGGAGGACTGTGAGGAATTTACTTGAAGAACCTGGTGTGGGGGAACTACCAAAAATTACAGTATCACCAGGTAACTCCCAAAACAAGTCTTTGAAATTTGGTTGAAACCAGATACTAATCCACTTAACACCCAAAGACAGCAGGAACATTTACACACACATACACCAGGCAACTGGGAACCCCTTGCCAGCACACCTTTTATTTTATAATTCATGTCACAGGCACCTCACAGAGAAAAGGTGTGAACCATCAGCATTAATAGAGATGAAACCACAAAGATGATTTTATGAACAACCTGTCACCAGACAGAATTCAGTACAGCACCTGGTAGCTACTTAAGAGTTAGCATATGCTCAAGTTCTGTAAGAGTCAACAAAGCATAAACCGAGTACATTCTAGTAATGCATCTACATCAGAAGACAGGGTGCATCTCTTTTGGAAACAGTTTCATTGTTTTCCCATGTATAAAAAGTCACCTTCTCAGTCACTCTTTTCTTTGCTGAAAAAAGAGGCTATTTTCCATCGCAGATAGTTAATTATGCATCTAAACCAAGAAACACATTGCCGATCTTAATACAAGAAGCCCTGTACTACTGGACCATCCATCACCTTAAACACTGAATTTTTCTGCAGCCACTGCTACCTGTTTGCCCTTGCTGTACCCATTTATGTAAAGAATCTGCCATGAGGAAAACAAGCCACCTTTTTATGTTTTATAGGCTCATACTTCGTTCAAGAAGTCATTCCTTCAGTAATGGCTATTCACAGGCTTCTAGCTATCTCTTCAGCAGTTACAGCAACTATTTTCCTTGGGTGTTTATGTTAAATAAAGCTTAAGCAATTATTTTTTGGAGAGAGTTTTATATTAAATGGCTAGCCAGGACTATATCGTTAATGTCTGAGGGAACAGCGGGTTCTTCAGAGTTTCATTTTATCTTAGACTAAAATCACTTGCTGTTTGAATGGGTTTTCCTCAGCCTTCTTTCTCCTGTACGTAGAAAATTATCTTCTGGACATCCTGAACGCATCTGGGCAGTAATCGATATATTGCCATATAGTTATCTTTGTGGTATTTGAACACTATATAGTTTGGCTAAAAAAATTAAAAACTACTGATTTTCCCTGTCCCCAGCCATCTACCACCACTGAGATGTTGCCCTCAGGATGCAACAACTTCATGTCCCCTGCATCATACAGAACAGGCAGTGATTTAAGGAGTTTATAAGCCAATGATTTCTTTACAAGCGTAACCTTGAACAATTATCAATACCTAAAAAGACAAACTTGGCATCAGTTACTACAGAGCTTCATTTGCAAGCTGTTGGGTTTCATTTGTACAGTCCTTTTCACTACAAAGCAGCGAGATTAGTTCTGAGAGATTTAACTTTCTAACAAGACGTGATGTGGTATCAGCTCTTCTGATAAAGTAACTTCATAATTGCTTAAAAGCTATTCCCTCCTCCCTTTTATATACTTACAAACTCCCTTGGGTATTAGTAGTCACTTTAAGCTTCATTTTACCATAGAAATACAATTGCTTAGGATCTCATTGCCAAAGCTCTGGGTATTTTTCCTTTGCATTAGCCTAGTGTGCATATTTGAAGACGTTTGAAGAAATAGTTATAATTGTACAATAAAACAGAAAAGTCTTATTTACTGTTTAGAGCATTTGCACTATGCAAAAGGTTTAAAATTGGTCCATGAGAAAATAAAACCCATAACTTGAGAATAAGATACCTTGAAGGCTAAACTAACAAGCATGGATTTACATAAATTCACAAGTAGACTTGTTTTCAATATTCACAATGAGTATTTTGCTCCATTTTCCTGTCTTGAATCAATTACAACCTGAAGCCTCACTCTTCCTGATTAAAGCACACACAGTTGTAAAAGTGGATACAGATGTTTTGATCCCAGTTTCTGATTCATTGTTCACACTTGATGATAAAAGAAAGGTTTTCCACTTCAGCCTCTAGCCAGAATTAATTATACCTATGACCTGTCCTTACTAGCTCACTTACTGAGGTCCCAGTGAATCCAGGCTCTCTGGGGATATTAGCAAAGTCTGGTGCAGCAGCAGGGAACAAAGTTACAGCTGGTGACCCCTGTCTTCAAAGAAACAAAAAGGCATTCAATGTACTCTTCAGGCTGCTGCCTAACTCAAGTTAACCTTAGTGAAATTCTTTTTGGTGACACCTGAAAATCAATTATCTGCAAAAATAATCACATTAATGATAATATCTGCAGTGAATCTCATAGCTAAAACATAGAGAAAAAGCTGTTCCAGAACTGAAAGTTTTCATCTAACTTTCTTTATTTTTTCCAAAGAGTTGCAAAAGAAAAGTTCCACAAACACTCACCAACCAACATGAAAAACAGGGGGAAAAAATTTCCTCTTTAAAACTCAAAACTCTTTTCTTCATACACTGCTGCTTTTCCCTCTAATCAGAAGTTGAAGGGATGATGAGGAATGCCAAGAGAAATACCAATGCCTTCATGTAACTGATTTGATTTTTCAAATGAAATGGAAAAAAGTTATCACTTTCCCTTCCCTGCTCCCCTCCTGCCCCCTGGCTGCTGGGAATACACAGAGAACTTAAATTTAACCACAAGTACATTAGCTGTTTCAGAGACTCAAAGCTCACCCAATTTCTTGCCTTTTTAATGAGCTTGTGTATCATACTGTATAGTATCAAGTAACAGAACTGGATCTTCAGCCTAAGAGAAACCAGACCTCTTACAGACTTCTTTTTTTAGGTAATAAAAAACATGCTTAAACAATTGAATACATGTTCCTGCTTTATTAAGTTAAAAAACAATTTGTTAGGTTTGGTCTTTTTTTTAACCAACATTTTGGCAAAGGGCAAATGGAAAATTCCATTCCTGTGCTTCTATGAATCAAGTTGATCTCAGCCGTTCCCTCTGCAGAAGTGGTGTCTGTTCTCACCAGGCAGAACACTGGTTGCAGCTCTTTCACCTGAGTTCAGAACTCCCTTAGCAGCACTACACACCTGCTGTACAGTAGCACTTATGCTATTGCAGTTAATCTGAAGCAAATGGATTTCTGATCACAACTGCAAGTTTACTTTTCCTTTGTTCTGTGTTCTCTTTTTGAAGATATTTATCGATTATGATGCAATACTTAGGGACTAAACCGAACACAAACCCAATAGGTCTCTGTTTTCAGATATTTAAGCCTCTGCCCATGGTGGGAAAATCTTTAAAAGCAGAACCTGGCCTGGCCTGCATGCAGTAGTGTGCAATTCTTTTCTCCTATCCACTATAGTCAACCACTAGGTGGTAATGTTCGATCTGCAGACCTTTCAAAAGGCAGCATATAACCCAAGCTGACATTCAGATAAAACTATTCCAAAGCAACTCGACCTACCAGAGATGAGTTTTCTGCAGTGGAAGTTAACAGGGCAAATGCATGCTGTGTTAGTACCACCAAAGCTGATGTAATAGTATTTTCCTTTGTTTCTATGATATTAGAGCTAAGAGATTATCAGGAAAGAATGCAGTTTTTGTACTCCCAGTAAGTTCAGGGTTTATGAATTGCTGATAAAACGTTACGTTTAAGTTACAATGAAAAGCACACAGGTGAAACCATCCCAGTGATGCACTGAACTTAATGAAGACAGAGTATTCCTCTATGCATCCAAATTCTTCTGTCCACTGCAGAATTTATGAGGAAGAGTAACAAAGAAGAGAAAGAAAAATATATTTCAGCACAAAACCTACATGCCTCAAAAACTACGGAGAATTAAAATGAACATGGAAATATTCTGAGCACAAAGGTAAAAAATTAGAGCTCAGTTTCTACTCCCAGCTATGTAATCACAGTATTTTTATGATATTACCAGTTCCTTTGCTTTTGCACCTGTTTTTTGAAGTAGAAGAAAGGACTGCCACAGGTATTTGCAATATTCTGATGTTTTTTCCCAGGGGAGCTGAGGAACAAGTAACAAAAGAAGATAAAACTCTGTTTCTGGTTCTGCAGGGGAAGCAATTTAAATGAAGATATTTGTGTTTGTTATGTAGATTGAGAGATAAAAGAGAAGGGTAAAGAAGCTGGTTAAACTATTTTAGAGAGCTCCCTCAGAAAGCCTAGCTACCCAGGCATTAGATCTAGGCCTGACTGAGAGCAGAGATGGAAAGTTGACTCTCTCACCGCATTGCAGGATGTCCTTCCTACAAAGTCAGCGAGACAATCTCCCTTGCTCTCTGTGTTCAAATAATTGAATACTAAAGATCCAAATGGGAAAAGCTTCAAACAGCATGGGTGGAAAGCAGGCAGAACCTAGCCCAATCACATGTGATTCAGATATGAAAGCTTCAAATTAATACTGCGACGTAACAAAAGAAACACTTTTCTGTTCAGCCCAGTCTTTTTCAGGCAACTAGTTAGACCTTGTGCAAGCTGCATGGGGGTCTGACATGTGGGAAAGCCCTATGTACAAATGCTTGCCTCATTGAGAAACAAACTACTATACTGGCTGTAATCATCCCCCTTCTGGAACAAAACCAATCTCTAACCATAGTCAAGAAGGCAGGAGGAAAGCAACTCCTCAAACTGGAGATCTCATTCTTGGCTGCAAGTCTCCTGGATAGATTTGCACACATTACTGCCATTACTTTGGGAAAATGGAGAGTATCATGAAAAAGTATGGAGAGCAATTCACCTTATTTACATAACACACCAGAAAAGACAGTGGCTGAAAACAGGGAGAAATTGCAATGCACAACATATTTTTGTGTTTTATTCCACCACCAGAGTGATCTTTTTTAGGAGTAGATAACAAGATAATTTGAATTGCAGATAAGTAGAACTTCAGGTCTTCGATTATTTCCTCTTGAGATAAACCATAGCTCCAAAGGTCAAACTGAAGAATGATACAAAAGCAAGAAAAGCAAACAAACTTTTACTTACTTATACCATTTGGCCTACTTGTTTGGGGGGGGGAGGGGGTTAACATTTCCTCTCTGCTCCATTTCATGAGAACACAACAGCCAATTCAAACTAATTATATTTGGGTTTTCTGTGTACTGTTCTACTTTATCCAGGGCTACCCTTGGAGGATTCCTGGCTCCACATAAGAGTCTCAGGAGTTGTTCTTGACTGTACTCCTCACTGAACCATCTAGAAAGCCCCCACCAATATTTTCATGCAAAATTGGATGAGATCTTATGAAATCAAAAAACTCCTTTTTTCCCATACATCTTCATTCCATTTTCCTTAAATAGCTGGAAAAAGGTAGAAAGGTCTGAGCAACGGCCAGTGAATCAGACTGCCAGCTGAGCCATGGCCTGAAACTGTACTTTGCTGCCATCAAACCAGAATTATTCATGTAAGTACTTCTCACGTATTCATAGGTTGTTTTACACATACTCCAGGAGCCCCTTCAAAGCAGCAGCCAGCTAACATGAAATCTGAATGTTCTTAAAAGATTGTCTCTGCCATCTTAAGCCAGTAGAACCATAGCTGTGTCTTCACAGTGTGTCTGCATTCAGTGTGGAAGCTTTCATTGCTCAAGAATTCTCAGGGGAGAGAAAAAAGAGGGATTTGCCCCCCTCACCCCCCATTTTTATGTACCTGGCATATAAAGACTGAGTATGGGCAGGCCACCTTAGACTCTCTTACAGCTTATGGGTGCTTTCAAGACATGTTTTGTCTTCCCTGTTTTTCCTGTTTGAGGAAGAAATGAGCTGCTTGCCAGATGTACCATTTCCTTCCTTCAGCAATAAAGGGAGCATACACTGTGAAGGTCCACATATGAGAGGAATGCTATACCAGAAAGTTGCACGTGATGTTTGGCTATATCATTATACCAACTATAATCAGATGAAAAATATGGGTAAAACCAAGAAGCATCTCAGACATTGACATTACAGAGAAATTACACGCAAGTTAATACATCCTGGCAAAAGCTGAAATAAATCAGTAAGTATTAATACAATGACTATAGAATTATTTCTTCTATGCTACAAAACATGAAAAAGGGGACCATAAGCACACATTTAATGCAGGAAACAGATGTTAGCTTTTCTACAGCAGGTCAGGTCATTTGTGTTACCCTCTCTTTAAGCACACCATGACATACTCACAAAAAAGAAGTATTAAGTAAGAAACATCAAAACCTGAATTTATACCTTATGTCATATTGAACTGGAACAAAATAGCTTTTTTACATGAAAGCCATGTTTTCTGGATTATGTTTTCTGGATTATGTTTTCTGCAAGGCTTTCATCACTCTTTGCAA
>NW_009944854.1:82046-98850 GCF_000696875.1 Nestor notabilis
AGTTAGAATGTTATGATCTGAATGGGTGGACAACTAGAAGGATTTAAGAATATGAACAAACCAACTCAGCTGTTTGAATGACCAGGTCCAGAAGGTATTGGTTAGGGGATTGTAATCTACCTGAATGCCTGTGATGAGTTAAGTATTGCAAGAGCCTATACTGTGCCCTGTCCTGTTCAGTATCTTTATCAGTTACCTGGAAGATGCAAAAGAGAGCATTCTCATAAAATTTACAGATGACAGTAGATTGAGGAGCCAGTCAAAACACTTGAGGGCAGGGTTACCACACAGAGACACTTAGGCTGGAAGAACATGCCAACATGAACCTTACAAAATTAGGCAAGTACAAATACAAAGCCCTGGAAAGAACCCTCCCTTCCTGAGCTCTGGCAGGCTGGAAACAGCTCTGAGGAAAGATGTTCAGCAGCAAAGATGTTCAGCAGCACCCTCAGCTGTATGAAGAGGAGTATAGATGGCAGGCTGAGTGAAAGGATGACCCCTTTCCTATTCAGACCACAGCTAGATACCGTATCTAGTTTGGGGCTCTGTAGTGAGAGACAGACATAGACAAACTGGGGCAAACATTGACAAAGTTCATCAGGGTTCAGTGGTGACTTGTTCAGCCTAGAGAAGAGCTGGTTTCAGGGGAATCTAACAGAAGTTTACCAGTGCCCACAGGCAAGAAGGTGGAGTCAAACTCTTCAGAGAAGTGCATGGAATGAAGACAAGAGAAGATAGGAGTAAGGTAGAACAAGGGAAGTTTAAGACTTTTTCAGGGTAAGGGTGTCACACAGTGGAGCAGTTTGGCCGGAAACATTATAGAGATTTTCCAGACCTGTCTAGGTAAAGCCCATAGCACCTCATGACTGACCATGTTTTGATGAGGAGGTTGAAGTAGAGACTCTACAGGTCCCTTCCAACTGGATTATCCTGTCACTATACGAACACACGGCTTTGACATTTAACATTGAAGGAGACTTTAGCATTGAGTTACTGAGAAAAAAGTCATCTTTTACTCTGGCTGTGAGGAAAACCTGGATAATTCAATGGGAGTTTTCTGCGTACATCTGACTAGAGACCAGAAGACGACTTGTAGAAGAATCAGCCAGATCTTCTTCCTTAGCCTCTGAATGACTAAAAATCCATACAGTGCTTGGGAGAGCTTCAGGGTGTTAATAATCTCTATGGAGATATGAAACTGAACAAACTAGAGAATAGCTGTCATGCCCTGGACATCCTCCTCCTCCTGTGTTCCTGCAAGTATTAGGAGAAGCGTGCACTTACTCCAGAAGGCAGAATACAAACACGTATTCTAGGCAACCACTCTTACTTCCAATTCATCTTCCTCAAATCAATAGGAGTTTTCCTATGAGAAGGAACAGTCCAAAGTCTGACCCAAAAAAAAGACACCTCTATTTCTGCTCAGGGAAGGAGGGAAAGGGGAAGCAGGGATATGGACAGATGACATACCAACACATTTCCTATGTGTTTTTACAATTTTTTTCCCCACTTGAGCATTTGAGAGAACATTTTAGACTTTAAAGTAACACAATTTCTTTTAAAAACTCAAAGTTTATTTTATAATCTCTGGGTTTTAAGCAAATAAGCTTAAATATCAAATAACCACTAACCCGATTTAGAAGCCACACAAATCTTACAGATAGCAACTCCCTTACATACAGGGCTTTCTTTTTAGCTGTCACATCTGTGAAATTCAATCACCACAGTTACCATAGGAAGAGTGACTTTTTCCTCCCCAAATTCCAGCATTTAATCCTCTTTAGAAGACACACAGCTTTCAGCAATCTGTAATTCTTGCAGAGTGTACTATTTTTACACTGTACCTCTGTTTACTTCAAACCATGACAGCATAAAACTTAAGATGAACCTGAATACTATACTCACTTTTTTACTGCACAGGGATGCACGTAGTTCTGCCTCAAACTAGATTTACAAGAGGACTCACCACCTAACACTAAAAGTACAAAAGAATAGTCTACACAGTGTTTTGATAGATTTTTCTTTCTGAAGTTCCAGTATAAAAGGGCTACTAATGTTCTATTGGTATGTTATTTGAAGTAAAGTTCCATTTAAATGCTTGCATTCATCAGGGATTGCAAGAAGCATCGAAACTGAAGAGAGGCCAGCAAGAAAACTATTTTATCAAGCGAGCATCCTCTTAAAAAACTTACAAGTATAATTTTTAAGATGATTATGGCATTTCTTCAAAAACATTTAACAGATAACAAAAGCCGTAAGGGGACAATAATACATTTGAACACTAGGCGGCATATCCGTAAGGCAACTATATGCATAGGTAAGTTTAATCAAACTCCTCAAGTGTCAGAAGAAATCCAAAGAATTATAAAGATGCCAAAAAAACTGGTAAATACTTCAGTAATTGCTTGGTAGACAGAGACGAAAGAAAATTTAAGAATTTTAAAAGTTCTTTATAAATTGAAGATAAAAGATATGAAAACATATGTTGTTAAGTATCTATGTAAAATGTTACCTTTATCTATAAGGCAATTCTGGTAATGATTTAAGCAGAAATGAATCGGGTTCTTGCAAAGCCTATATGGTTAAAACTTCATGGTTTGGCACGATGATTTCTTTCTTATGCTAACAAATACAAGTTTTTGCATATTAAGCAGGCAGATAAAGCGTTATAACTGGAATATGGATCATAACATTAGCTTGATTTTTATGAAACATAAATTTGCTAGAAGTATAAGGGGTTTTGATAGAGTATTTATGAGGGACTTTGTGATTCTAACAATGTTGTCACTGTCAAGTGAATTATTTAGTTTAATAATGGAAAGATCATCCATATAGATCGTAACATATATACACAGAAAAATAAGATTTACTATAGTAAATTCATCTTATTCTACCACACAAAGGAACACACATTTGAAATCTTTTTTTTATTATCTCCTTCATATTTCTAAACATAAACTTAACTTTTATAAGAAAGAATGTTACCATATTACCTGCACATCTTGGTTTCTGCCTGCAACTTTCTTTAACAATTGTAATGTGACAGAGCAGAATCAACCTTGGGAGAAAAAAACTTAAAATAAAAAGCCAAATAAAACAACAAAAACATTAAGTTTTATTCCTAGGATCAACCCTAGCAATAAAATTTACTCCGGGACACCCAGCCTGTCTGATGCAGAGAAATATATATCTTCAGTACTGGGAATTATTCAGTTTGAAAATGCAGTGGTGGGTTTTATTCTTAGTGATAGAGTTCACACAGCTGTTCTCTGAGAGGAGTACTTCAGAGCAGAATAGCCTCCACATTTGACTAAATCAGTGTAAATGCTGGAATAATGAGACATCTTCCTAATGGAAAAAACTACAATCCCAAGACTTGCCCTAGTATCTAAATTATTACTCACAAACTAATTAGCCACCCAGACTTCTGGAGTTTGTCCAGCAGTGTAGCCTTCCAGAGAGAGATCCAATAGTTCTCTCATTTGCTAGGTTTTTAGTATTTTCATTTTTATGGTTATTAATTGCACCAAAATTCAGATAATATTTGATCAGTTATTGTCCTACAATAGGTTACCTCCCTGGATGAGAGAGTATGAGACACTGTTAGCCATTTGCTCTTCTACCCACCATCCCAACTCTTATCTCTTTCTACTAGATTCAGCTGTAAGCGATTTGAAACAAATGCCAAAGCTGAGCTACAAGCACACATTTAGGTTTTATTAAGTAAGTCCCTACCATGGCCATGCTTACGTATTGAAGCACAAGATATTCTCCAGGGGCAGAAATATAAAATAAAAACAATACAATGCCACAGGTTTTCAACTTCTGGACCATAGGTCTTGATACCTGCATTTTTAATCAAATGGTGCTTAAGACAGTGATTAAATCTCTTGAGAGATTTAATCTGATACCTAAACTTCTGATACCTAAATCTGATAACCTAAACCCTGATACCTACAACTTCTTTTTTAAGAAAGAATTTATCAGAAAGCTTTAGCAAAATTTTCAATATTCTAAACACTTTAATCATCAGATTAAAGATGTCATCACACAAACACCAGCTTAGCACTGTATGGAGAGAGAACAGAGTTTCTTGCACTCAGTGTTAGCTTCACCACTATTTATCTCCCTTTTCCCTGTCCCTACATGAAGTACGTAGGAAGAACTTTCTATATTTTACTTTAGGACTGAAATTCACAAACAAGTAAGTGGCTCTTGCTTCCTTTATGTCTATATTTGATCTCTAGAAGATGTACTATATCCGAATCTATCCAGTGCATTTTCCAATTCACAAAGGCGACTTAGCTTTCCTATGCTTTCATCACCTTCTCTCCCACCCTCTCATCACTTTCCAGGTGCCTAACTCCCAAAATTTCCACCTCAGCCAACGACCTTCCTCAGCTTTTCTTGTCCTCCTACATCACTTAAGTTTATCTTGCCAAGATATATTTTCTTCCAACCCTTTCTTTACAGTGACCTTCAAACCTCAGGGCCAGGCTGCAAGGCACCAGGGCAATGCGGTGCCTTCCCTCTTCAACCTATTCCACCCCAGAAAGGGGACAGCGACTGGGGTCAGCCGCAGCCCAGCCACCCATGGGCCCCAGCAGGACCTTCAGCTAAAGGCAGAAAGCCTACAGGCACAAAGTGTCTCACTGGTTTCTCACACAGCTCTTTTTCAAATAAAAAGATAAAAATCACAAAATCACAGAAATTGGAGTTGAAGATACATCAACTTTCCACATACTAACATATTTTATTTTTTCCCCACTGTTACTGTAAGAAGCTCGTTTGATGAAACTTTAGACTTTTGCACTTGAGTTTGTCTGAGGGCACTGTGTTATGTACTATGTCTTGCCTCCAATAAAGGCTAGAAGTGACCCTAAATTCAAATTCAAAGTCAGTACTGTCATGGGATATATTTATTCAGCAGAAGGAGCTAAATAAATGCTGGCAAATTGTGGGACAAAAAATGAATAGAATATCTCTTGTCACTGTCAGCCCTACTGTCACCGATGCTGTTTTCAGAACAGACCTGATTGAGTCATCAGATTAATCAAATGACCTAGATGGTTACACAGAAATATTAGTCATTTTTTAACTGAAACAATTAAGAGGCAGGTTTGCTGCAATTCACCTCTAAGAGGACTACACAAAAACTGCTTTAAAAACAACATTAGGACGATCAAAGGAGTAACATGAAGACATTTCAAGCTGTAAAATGTTCTGCTCTTAATTTATGCCATCGTGTGTGGAGTGGGGCTTCCCTTTCTTTGAAGTTACAGAACATTGAAAAGCTTCCAACTTTTTCTCTGGAAAAGCAAACTTTTCATTCAGATTTATTATCCTCTAATTTTTCCAACTCTTAAATTTCTATTTCATGTGTTGATCTAAGTTCAAATACATCCAATCATTTTCTATTCTTTTCATTATAAACCACATTATCATTCACTTCACTCTGCCCCTTTCCCCACACAAAAGTTTCCGTATTTCTGCCTCTATCACCTTTGGAGTCAGCAGCTTCACAGTGTGGGGTTACAATCTAAACTGCATTTAAGAAGGAACAAACACAGTTCTGTTACTGCATCTTTCCAGCTGCTCAGCCTTATTGTTCAAAGCCAGTGTGAAATTCTGCTGTTTAAGTAATAAATACCAGGATAAGCACCCCCAAGGAAAAAAACCACAGTATCAGTTTGAGAAGGTGTTTCTGTTTACAGGGACCACAGTGTCTGTTTTAGCTGTGCAAATAAGGTAGCAGCATACCACTGATAGGGTAAGATTTTTAAATCTTGGTTTCAAATACGAGATTATGTTTATACCATTATTTCTTTTCCTTGATTAGACCTACAAGCTGACCTGAAGCAGAACCTAACGGCATAAGTTATTTACACAGTGATCTCACAGACCTTCAATGTTAAAGCAAGTTTCATTTGTTCAGTCAAATCCCAAGGCAGCAATGCTGCATAACGCCATGCCATAGTGTGATGCGGTATAAAGTCACAGAAACTGCATTTATTCCTTCCTAGGTGTAAGGACCTGGAGTGTGTCACCCATCACGGGCATTTGCCTATGGGGACCCAGCGTCAGGGTGACCCCATCCCACTGAACCAGAGCATCAGATGCCCCGAGAGCCCTGTGCATCAGGGAGCCCGTGTCCATGGCTGACCCCTGCCTGTGGGAGCTGCTGTGGGATGAGGCTCCTGTGCTTGCTCTCTGCCTGAGCTACAGTCTCGGGGCGTCACAGCCACGGGTCCTGGTGAGTTGGGCCCCAGGGAAGATGCCCGATGCCTGGGGACAAGCCCCGGCTGTCAGGTCCTGCTGCTTCCAGCCCCTGACCCTCGCACCATGACACCAGGAGCCCCAGTGTTCACAGATGCGCAACAGACCTGGCTCAGTTTTGGTTTATTCGCTCATTTATTTTTTAAATGTTTATTTAATTTATATGCTCAACAGTATTAAAGTCGGCTGCTTGTGTCTTGTATCCAGCTCTGATGAGCAAACACTTACCATACAAAAGTACCTCGGTTCAATCAAATTATTTAAAACACCAGCTTTCAGTATTGCAAATTAGATTAGTAATTGACTGGAGCAAACACAATCAGCTTTGAATTAGGAAACCTCATAATATAAATTCATGAAAACTTCTCAGATACTTTTCTGAAAACTAATCCAAGGGTTTGCTTTGGGGGGTGGGGGTGTTTCTTTTTTAAAAGGTCTTTATTCCTCAGAAATCATGTATTTTGATAAGGAGCACCTACAAGAGTAACTGAAGAACAGCCAGTGAAGCAACACCCCGCATATTCGTCCATGGGGCAGGAGGGACCCAGCCTCAAGTCCTTCAGCAGCTTGCTTTAAAGTAGGAACAAAGGACATGAAAACCCCAAGTCCCACATGGGAACATAGGACTAGGCTGAAAGAGCCACTGTCTCTTATTCTGTCCTGGAAAGAAAAATGGTGCAATAACTCAAGCAAACCCTCTCAGGCCGATGCCAAACACCAGCCTATGGCAGGGGGGCCTCTCAGGCCGATGCCAAACCCCAGCCTATGGCAGGTGAGACCCAAATGGGGATGTAAAGCTGTCTGGCAGCTGAAATGGGGCACATTTAACTGGCTGGATGTTTTCTGGGCTTCATGTATGGTAGCATTGCTCTCTACAACAAGGAAGAAATTTCTCTGTGGCAGTAATTTATATTAAGAAACCTAATATGGGAGCAACAGACACTGGCGATGCCAAACCCCAGCCTATGGCAGGTGAGACCCAAATGGGGATGTAAAGCTGTCTGGCAGCTGAAATGGGGCACATTTAACTGGCTGGATGTTTTCTGGGCTTCATGTATGGTAGCATTGCTCTCTACAACAAGGAAGAAATTTCTCTGTGGCAGTAATTTATATTAAGAAACCTAATATGGGAGCAACAGACACTGGGTTAAGTGGTGGCAATGCTGTGACCTTCTCTGGAGTAACTTTTCTCCTGCGCCTTTCCCTGCCGCATACAGTGCAGGAGCTGGCTCAGGAATTCAGCTACATCAAGAACTTTCCTTTCTGCTGGAGCACGTAGAACCAGATCAGGTTTAGGAAAAGACTTACGGATTTGGGGAGGCAGAAGCCTGACAGGAGTTAGGCACCAGAGGTAGGGATCCTACTCTGGGAAAAAGAAAGGAATGCAACAAGGCATGGCTCTCAAGGAATGGTTTAGTGAGTGATCTTTTAGAAAGTGTGGAAGTCTGGCCACAAAGCAGCATACCTGCTGGTACCATGTGCTGCTCCCTCTGACACTTCCGATCACTCAAGCTCCTTTTTCCTCCTGCTGCTGCCACAGAAGACCCTGTGTGAACACCTGGCACAGCACAGAGCCCACTGCTCAGGAAAGCTGCTGCATCTATAATCCTGCTGTGCTGTAAATTATTTTGACCTCCAAACAGAATGTGTCATGGATTAGCAGACATCCTGTAAACTATTTCCTTCCCTCTTCCACCCTGTTTAGGTCCAGACACATATATCAAGTGTGCAGATTAAGCATTGTAAAAACGTTGCTGAATGACACAACAGGCTTCAGAAATAAATGCAGCCATGCTGCTAACCTCCTGCTGTATTTACACCGGGCCTCTCTCTGCATCACCCTGGTCACAGAAGGAAGGGAAGAAAGATCCTAATGAGGGGAAATTTCAAATCCATTTCTCCAGATTTTACTCCTCTATTAAGTCTTTAAACCACACTCAGATTTGGTTTGGCTTTTAAATGTTCTTTATATTTTGCCCTCCTCTCTCTTTCTCCTAAGAGATAGTGGAATACAAGGTAAACGGCTGCATATTCTTTCAGTAGCAGATATGCAGACCAATCCTACCCTATGCTATAAACAATGAAAATTAGAAGGTCACATGTTCCACATTGTAATAATGCACAGGGACCTTTTGTCCTCCCAGGAATTTGATGTTCTGAAATGGATTTTGCATTTAAAGTCTCAATTCATTAAACCTATGACACCGCAATCAAAAGAAAACAAAAAGTAATTTATTTAATTATCATCCAGTCTTCCTGTTTCTTTGCTATTACTACACTGAAAGAGGAATCTTTTTTTCTCCTGGCCTGCATGGATTTCTTAAATAAAATAGTGTTACAAATCCTATTAGGCTGACAAAGAGCTTCATTAAACTGATGCCAAGGATTCTACTTCAAATTATGCAGGGTGAATTAATTGGGCGGGCATCTACCTCTACAGAAACAAGGCACAGTGAGCTTGGCAACTGTGACTGTAACCTGCCTCAGGCAGGCAGTCCTTCACCAAGTGCCACTGGCCTGGGAAAGCAAATAGAGGTTCGTTGTTGCTGGTTTTGGACTAAATTTATAATGATCACACACTGTTTGAAAAGAACTTTAAAAAATTCATACAAAGCAGTCTTCCACTATGAAAAGTGGGTTAGAAAGGTTTGTTCATTTCTTTTTCAGTAACAGGAGGAAATAAAAGAAACACGGTATTTGTCAGCTGTCCCCATAAGTTTTCAGGGAAGCAGTTCTAGTTGTAGTGTCAAACAGTAACAGATCAGTTCTGCGCTGTAGAGAAAGTTTGAAGTAGAGGAGTAAGCCAAGAGCTGACTCAATCCATGTTTCAAAGTATCACACTCTCCCATCTGCAATCTTTCCCTCTATTTGCTATTGCGCAGCCTGTTTTGGCATAGACCCTTGTCTGTAATCACAAATTACATCCCGAAATAACCAACATTTGCACCATAGGCAAACACCTAACTCTGAAGCTTCATCAGTTTTTTTTGCTGCATGGAAGTATAGAAGAAAAAAAAAAAGAAAAGCAACTTATTGGAAGTTCTTCCCCCCTGAACATACTGTACATTTTTTTCTGTTTATGTGGCATCTTTTTATTCTGGCTCAGTTTAGAGCAGCTTAGAGACCTATTCATTCCAAAATTGTATGAGCTCTGGCTAGAGACAAGAACTTGAAGAATTCTCTGGGTTTGATTGTTAAGGGGGTTATTTTCTAGGGAAGCATGAAAAGATTTTGTGTTTATAGGATACACAGAGCTTTTATAATGAAAGCTCAAGGGCATTTTGGAACAATTCTTGCATGGTTACCAAGAATTGGAATGTAAATAATACAGGAAAACACTTTTTTGTTGTTGTTGTTGTTAAAAACTGAAAACCATTAAATTCCAATTTTCCATGCATTCTGTGTAAGCAACTTGTACCACAGGAAAACAAATATATTTGGCTTGGCACTTCAGCACCAAAATCTGAAGAACAGATAAGGAAGAGAGGCAGAGGGAAAACTGGAAAGTCTGAGTAAATCTGTTTGCAGGTACATATAAAACACCAATTGCTTTCAAGAATATGTAGGAATGTTTGTTGTTAAGTACGTATTTTAACCTACTTTGCCATATTAACTAATCACAAGAGATTCTTCTGAGCCATAGTCTGAGCTGTCTAATAACAGACTAGTTTGTAACATCAAGGAACAAACAGCTGATAATATATGACTCAAGCAGCTCCTGCTCCTAAGTCAGACTATGTCTTCATGCCTACATTCTTGCATTTCTACACACATAACTTGCACGGACTCAAACCAAACCTGTGCTTTGTTATTCATACATCACTTTCAAATGGAAAAGAAGTTCCATGGTCACCAGCAGCACAAAATAGCTCAAATTTTACTGTAAAACATGCTTATGTAATTGATAATTTTATTTCAAATATATAGCTTTAATACCCAAGTAATTTTAACAGAAATGGCATACATAGAAATTATTCTTTCCTCCTCCTCTTCCCCTCAGACATTATATTTTACATGATATCATTTATGCAGTAATACTATTTTAAGCAAGAGAAAGCTCAGTTAGTGTCTCAGAATAACAAAACTAAGTTGCCTTAATACCTAAAGTCTGTAATTCCAAGAGAACAAGCTGTATTCACTATTTCCACCAAATTTAACTATTCACTATTTCCACCAAACCAAAGCCCTAACATTCAGCAAGGTAGTCAGACATTGCACAAGTGATCAAGAATGGGAGCCAGGTAATGTAATACAAATATAATTCATGAGATAATGAACTTTAAATGCTAGGATGGCAAGCCTAAACTAAGCTCAGGCCTGTTTTGACTTCAGTGACTTCAAATACATCTCTGAGAAATAGGATATATGAAGGCACAACATTAGCTTGACATATGTCTGTATTTCTACTTGTCTTATCTTTTTTCCCCTCTTACATCTTTAAGCCTTCTGATGATACTGTTTAAAAAAAAAAACTACTGGGTTATTTGAGGAACATAAAGAAATATTACAACATAAAGCTAGAACAGAAAAAACCTTATAGATTTTATGACAATTTGTAGTCCCCCTTTCACCTAATTGTTATATCAGGCAACACTGTATTTTAAAAACATATGCAGGTTTCAGACAGTTCCTATCAAAATACAAGCACAAATAAAAAATAATCTTTATGCAAGTACCTGGATATGGACATTATACACACAAGTATAAAAATGTATTGTAGGCTACTGGTGGATGTGTACTGAATTTAACTACTTTGTTTGTCTTGTGTGGGAGCATAATAGATGTCCTGTACCTTTAGGATATTTGGTTACCTGAATGATGTGTGTACAGTAATGTACTACTGGAGACATACGTTCCAAAGTGTTTATTTGTCAAATAATAGGCAGTCTGTCAGTGTATTTATATTCCCCTCATGGCATACCTGTAGGTAATTTTACAGAGTGTCAGTAGAAGAAAAACACCCAATTAGGACAAAACTTTAAGGCAGATCATGGTCTAACAAACAAGGGAAGGACATAGGATCACGAAGGTCACATGTTAGTAAGATGCCAACAGAATCTACAAAATCCAAGAAGTCTATTTCTTCTTATTAAGGAACTTTTTCATGAATAAATGGAAGAGATATCATTCTCATCTGGAAGAGGAGAGAGGAGGAATAATTTTCTAGAGCTTTCCAGGAATACTGTATCATTTAACAACAACTAGTAATTCTACTTAAAATGGTTTTTCAGAAAGCTTGAAGAAATGCAGTGGGGGATGTCTTGAAGGCGCTTAAACGAACGCCATGATTAGGTTTACTCTGCAGAAAGTTACATGCATTCATCCATGAAACAATTTGGTTGAAGTCCTGTTGTAAACACAGTTAATGCTGTTTTTTTCCTCATGTCACTTTCCACAAATGGAGATTGCAGGCAACATTCAAATGCTCAAAAACTGGTCAAAGCTTTCATTCTTTCTACTAGCAAGCAAGCTTGCTCCCTCTTCTTCCACATAAAAGAGTCACCTCCAATATAATTGGCTGAAAATTAGAATTACATTTAAGAGAAGGCAATCATTTGAGATCTGCCACATTTCACAATACAAAGGCTATAACATTAAAGTACAGTATCTTTAATTAATCTCCAAGAAAGAAATAAGTTTCCTATAGATCTGGAGTGTTTTCTTGTTAATATATGAAAATTACCATCTTTAAATTATCAAGAGAAAGAGTTAAGACAGACATCAAGGAGAAATTGGTTTCCAAATAGGTCTCTCTACTTCTGCTAAGGAAAAGTAGAACAAACACAATAGGACAACTTAAGTACTTACTATTAACTTGGCCAAAAACTCCTGCAGGGAACATATTTGCTTTTAGTAGATTTGCACTTCTGTGATAAGCATCTATCACTGGTCATCATTAAAGGCTACCAGTTTACTTAGTGTGGGGATATATTAGTTTTAGCCACAGTTCACAGAAATCAAACATACCACCCAACACATACATGCGCAAAGGAAAATCTAGTAGATAGACAAAAATATCCTAAGAAACATATGTTTCCAAAGCAACTACCTTGGGGAACCTTTGATTGCAATTATTAATTTGATTGCAATTATTAATTAAAAAGTAAAAGTATAAGTATACTTTTGCTTTATCGGGTAATCACTGAAGAACTGAAACAAATTCAACTAAGTGATGGTTCTATGCAACAGCTTCACTTTTCAATTTGTAAGGTCTGTCCCTCTATTCATAGCAATGAACAAGATCTTGTAACCCAACCGTTTGCACCTGAAATCGTATCCCTCATGAGACACTTCTGGTTTGCCTTCTTGTAAAGACCAGCTCCTACAACTCCATATATAAACACTATTTTTGTCTAACTGAAAGGAAAGGCTGCAAATTCAAGACAGTAAATTTTATTTGATATTTTAACGGACTATATTATTCAAGAAAGTTACTAAAAAAAAGAGAGTGAGCCAATTAAAAACAAAAACCCAAAAAAAGTATTTCCTGCCCTCAGCTTCTGAAATCAGCAGCTTTCCTGATATAAAATGCATTGCTCCTCCAAGGAATTTGCTAACGATTCTCTGGGATCTCTTTTGAGAGATTAAGATGTATGCACATTAAGTATACATGTGTATACTATGGGGGAATAGGATAAAGGCCTGAAATTTTTTCTCTTTATGAGCTCAGTATAACACATTCAGCCTGATGATACTCTAGCAGAATGACATTGCGCTCAAATCTCCAGGTTTTCAGTGTATAAAACAGCAGAGATGAATGTGCATAGTGGTATTTTGAGACATAAGAAAGATACTGTAAATTAACTCTTGCCAAGAGAGGTGGAGTAAATAACTCCATTTGTGCTTCTGAATACATTTACAAATACCAATACTCTCTACAAAAAGGATGATTTAATTTATCAATTTAAAAGAGAGAGACAGAGTAAATAACTCCATTTGTGCTTCTGCATACATTTACAAATACCAATACTGTCCACAAAAAGGATGATTTAATTTATCAATTTAAATAATGCTTATGAAGTGTTTGCATAGTAAGTCTTACACTGAGACAGCAGACAATATTTCATTTCTATGGGAATCTACTACTTACTATAGTGTTTAATGTTCCAAATTGGTATTTTCTGTAGTGACAATCAATGAATAAAGAAGGTGCAAGAAAATGTTCTTAAACTCTTCCTTTTTGGAGGCTGATATAAAGTTTACAGAGCCATCCACAAAGCAAGTCCTGGCTTCCAGTATCAGTTCTGGACTAATGGTTGCATAATTTCTGTGGTGTTATACAGGAGCTTTGTACAGCCTATAGCACAATGGCCTAGAACAACAAAGAAGACGACAGAAGGAGTGGGGTGGAATTTCTTTTAAGCCATCCAAAGTTAACAAGGTATGAGTGGAACTATTACCTTCTTTCAGGCAGCTGCTAAGATTAGTCATGGACATTTCTGGAGCTGCTGCTAATTACTGTATATGTTCATGTTTTGTGTTCTCAGCTGGGCTTTAGTTTGCTAAAATTACTTTATAATTTTCAGTATACAAACCCTGCATAGTTAAAGCCAACGATGGTACTTTACAACAAAAGATAACAGAGCTTTAAACAGCAGGTGCCAAATGTGCAGCTTAGAGATAAATCAGACATTTACGCTTGCTGCAAAAGAAGGTGGATTTTGGTTTATTCCTCCCACAAGCTGACTAGGATGTTCGAAGACTTAAAAAAAGTATTCAAGCCCTTAAGCTCCACAACAATCAGGTCAAGATCTTGACCATATTAGAATATAAGGGAGATACCGGTTAAAAGGTATAAGGGATATAGAGTAGGAACAGCCAGACTTGAGGAAAATAGCTGAAACATAAACCCACTTAAAGCTTCTAGGTCCCAAAAGTTATTCAGGTGGCATAGCACAGGAAGCCTGTGGGATCAGACAGATTGCAGGATAAATGACCCTGTTATACCATATCATTTCACACAGCTAGCATTGGCACAGAATAAGTTATATATTAGCCTATCCCACAGAAAAACAACTAGAATAACAAAAAAAGAAAACATACATGAGAGGTTGCAGCTTTACCACCCTAACCTCTAGAACTGCTTTTTATTTTGGGCAGACTACATTGCAGGCCAGGAGAATCTCATTTAAATAGGAAGCAGGAGATAAATACCCTGCGCCCAGCAAGCCCTTCTGCACATCACATGATTTTTAATGTCTTCAAAACCAAGTGCTTTGTAACAAAATTGTTTCCTTCTGCTATGAGGAGAATCAAGCTGTTCGAGCCATGAGAAAAATCAAGCCACAATATATCATTAACTACAGGGTGACAGTGGCAAAGTGGAAAAAAATTACGGAGAACACCAAAAAAAGTGCAAAGAACAGCAAGTCTGCACAGGTGTTTTTGGAAGGATCATCTTTCCATTTTTATAATTCAATAGTATTTGTAGTGAGAACATCACAAGTTGGCTTCAATTTAAAAGCTTGCTTCAGCTTTCATATCTTTCATACTAGCAGAGTAACAAACAAATTTTATTACAAATTAAAACATACAAAACATGGGGAACAGAAATAATGAAATCTTCAAAAAGACAACTGCTTCCACCATAATTCACAATAACTACATACTAATTTTAAAGTGTTATTGTCATCAAGGCACTTCAATCAAAAATATTCTCAGTAGGGTTAACATGACCCTGATGATAAAAAACAGTAATCTGAGACTAATTCATATTGATCAGAATGGAACATATACTGGGGTAGTGTTTGTCTTGCACTAAGTGGCTTGTAGACACTTCTCAGCATTTCTCAAACACTTCCTGCCAAGCAACAGAGATTTCCTCTAGGACTAATACAGAAAAATGAATCAATGCAAATCCAGCCTAGGGAAGGATTTTACTGGCTTGTTGCCTCAGAGAGAAGCCAAGATGAGCCCTGCATTTCCACTTTCCTTTGTGATGCTGCTACCTAGGTACAATTTGTCCAGAAGGAAGAGCACAAGGGAACATATATACACCACTGAGATGCATCAACATGTTCTGCTCATGTTCTGCTGTGTTAGCTTGCTGCTTACCTGGCAACAACAGAAGCACAACTATTTGTGCTGTCTTATTGACAGGAGAGACGTCTTGTTCCAATGGATATTTACCTGGACCTCCAAAGCATAGCCCTGCCCCCTCCCAGGAGAAAATAGAGGAATGTGAAAGGGAAAAGAAATAAATACAAAGGAATCAGTGTCAAGAATGTCTCTCATTAAATGCTGTGTTTACAGGCAGTTTTCCTAAGGACAAGGTCTATGTATGATCTATACTGCCTTTAAACATTGATGTCTTTTCACCTTTATCTCCAGTTTTTATTCTTGCTAGGTTTATCTCCGCTAGTCCCAAAAGAAATGCAGAGGTGGCAAGCATAATTCAAGTTTCATGAAAGTGATCAGTCAAATAGCATCTGCAGGCCCTATACAGTTCCCCCCTGTATTGAGAGAAAAAAATCTCTCATATGAGCTGGTATGCTAAAAATCACCAGAAAATCACAGTGAAAGAAATATCTTCCCAAAGCCTACGATTTGGAGTCTGCAATTACCTATTTCCTCATTTCTGGTGCTCAGACTTGTACTTGATAACAGAGACAGAGAGTTTCAACACAGCATACTGACACACTGTCTGAACACTAACAATTGGTATTTCCCAGTGCACATCTCTGTTCCTGTCATTACTGCAACAGCACAGTAATGCCGTAAGCCATCCTCCATCACCTCCTTCTGTAAAGACATTATCTGCAATTACATTACTAATTTAATAGAAAGCAGGTGGTAGCTTTGAAGTTAATGAGAATGGAACACAAGCAATATTTTGTTTGCAGATTAAGAATTCCCTAGAGAAATGACAACTTCAGAAAATCACTTAGAAAACCAGACTGCCACTCTGCAGCAATAGCCCAAAACCTGAGCACAGTTCCATTACCTCATTGGGACTGATCCCACAGAGCATTGGTTCCAACAGCAGTCAAATAATCAGAAGTTAATGCAAAGGCATTCTTCATATATCAAATGAAAATGAGGTTCTAGGAAATGTTTATTCAAATGTTTTAGAAGAAAATCTGAATGAACCTTTGTCCTAAAGCAGCTATTTATATTTCCGAGGTTTTCTCACTAATACTTTATTTTGCTGCGCTTTTCTCAGGGTTATATTTTAGCACTCTCTTATTTCTTTCTTGCTGGCCACAGAAAGGTCATTGTTATAGAACTCTTGTATCTGTTGGGTTAAATAGAAAGCTATTGAGCCTTCATCAGAAGCTGTTTCCAAAGCTGATATCAAACTACACTGGAAAACAAAGTACCAAAACCAGAGACAGAAGTTCCACTGCACCTTTTCACTGTGAGCCCAAACAAGATATTGCACTAAGTGCATAACTCTACATTTGCATGACTGAAGAAACTCCAGAGTTAAGACCTGTTTATTTCTATTGACTTCAGAGTAATCGTGCCACTATTCTATTAGAGTATGCCCTAAGAACTCAGAGAATTTTAATTTCTGATTTTTTTTTTT